>NC_048228.1:81104984-81205388 GCF_002007445.2 Ailuropoda melanoleuca | reverse complement strand
AAAATAAAAGCCCATGCCATTGACAATAATCTTAATACTCATCATTCATAGAGTATTATGTATCTTTTATAAAACAATGTACAATTCTATTCATTAAATCGGGAAGTATATTCAATTTATTCCTAAGTAGAAAAAGCAAGGGACGAAACATGAATTATACCCTTGTGTGTGCATGTGCGTGTGCATGCACGCATGTATACACTTCTGTGGAAAAGCCTGGAGAAGCTGCCCTCAAATGTTACCAGTAGTTACCTCACGGTGATTTAGAAAACTGGTGATTCTGTTTTCTTAGGTATATCCTATCAATGCTCTGATTTTTTTTTTCAGGAGCATGTGATAATTTAAAATAAAACACAATAAGGTTATTAAGCATATCTGTGGTTCTCCAGTGGCTCAAAGATTTCTTAGCAGTTTGAACTGCTTTGTATGGATTAAAAGTCCACACTTACAAAGTGGCCACACCTTACACCTTCTTTTCCTGGAACTTCAAACCTTGAATTCTTCTGTGTAGTCATAATGAACTTACTGCAACTCCCTGGCTACTTCAGCTTGGTCAGCCCTTGATGCCTTTACATTTTTGCTTTTATGCCAGGAATGTCTGGAAACTACTTTTCTTTCAAAAGCCAGATTAAATATTGCCTCTTCTGGGAATACTTTCCCAAAGTCCCAGGCAGAATTAAGACTCTTCCTCCTTTTGTTCTTACAGTGTTTTGTCAACATGTGTTCTATAAATTTAGTACATAAAATTTAACAGTTTTTCGTCTATTTTTCTCCCCTAAATCATGCGTTGTTAAAATCAAGAATGCTCTTGTATGCATATATTTATTTCAAGAGCTTTCCACAGTGCCTGGCACAGTTGTACTTTCAATACTTTTTTTTTTTCTTAAATTGAAGTGTAGTTGAAATACAGTAGTATTTTAGTTTCACATGTACAACATAGTGATTCAAGATTTTTATGCATTATGAAGTGATCACCACAATAAAAATAGCCAATTAAATAAGAAATGATCTCTTTCCATGGAGATAAGGCATAGAAATAACTTACAGACATGAAAAAAATCAGTGACCTTATTTTCCACCAACTATTATAGTTTGTGAAGTTTCATTTTTTCTTATGGCAAATAAATGTTTTCCTTTTGGTTGAGAGAACAAATTTCACTAGATTATGCAGATTTGATTTGTGCCTTTAGATGGTGACGTTATGTACAATATTTGATCCAATGTCCAATTTCTGTGACATTTATATCTAGGTCTCCTATATTCAAATGTCTCAAAATCAAATATTGCTCAATTTTGCCATCTAGTGTCTGTGTCAGTGTCTGTGCCGTAATTGATGGACAGGGATAAATAAAATTCCAGTAAGAAGGAATTCTACATTGTATTTTTCCTTGGCTTATGTTGCTGGATAAAAGTATCGGGAGTTGCCCATTTCTCCTTTATTTTTCACTATTCAAGTAAAACTATCTGTCCATAATTTCTAAGAAATTCCACCCACATAAATATCCCAGTTATTATCTTAGATCCCAAACTAAGTCTTTAGTTATATCAAAGATGTCTGATGGATAGCATTCATCTCCATGATGAAGAGTCATGACTAGGACTAAAATTTATTAGAATAGGGAAGAATGAACTAAGAGACTTAGAGAAGCATGTTTCAGGCTTCAAAGATTTAGCATAAGATGGGAGGAACAGACTGGTATCAAAGGGTTAAGTATAACTGTGAGTTTTTATATCTATCAATTTACCTACACATAATTTGCAAACGTGTGATGGTTTATTTTATGTGTAATTTTTCACCGAGCAATAGAATGCCCAATAGTTAATCAAATAATATTTAGAATGCCCAAATATTAAATTAAATATTCAATGTTATTATATACCCGTGAGGGTGTTTTGGGTTGAGATTGACATTTTAATCTATAGATGGGAGTAAAGCAGATTGCTCTTCCTAATGTGGGTGGGTCTTACCCAATCATCTGAAGGTCTGAATAGAAAAAAAGGCTAATACTCCCAGCCAACCATCTTTGAACTGGACATTAGCTTTTTTCTGCCTTTTCACTCAGATGGAAACTTTGGCTGTTCCTGGGTCATGAGCTTGCTGCTTTTCCTTCATACTGGGATTGCATCATCAGTTCTAGTTCTTAGGTCTTTGGACTTGGACTAGAACTACCCATTGGCTCTTCTGGGTCTCTAGCTTGCCAATTCAACCTGCCGATCTTAGGACTTAGAAGCCTCCACAATCGTGTGAGTCAATTCCTTGTAATCAATCATTCTCATTCTCTCTCTATATATATATCTATAAATCTCTCTCCAAATATATTTAGATCCATTTCTATCTCTATAATTATATATCCTGTTTCTCTAGAGAACTCAACTAATACAATATGAATTAGTAAATTTTATTTTATGTGGTGGTATTGATAAATGATTCAGACCCATGGGTAAATCTCTAAACAGGACCGACTCACATATATTATTAAATCATGTTGTTTCAATCTTGTTTCAATCAATACATAACAAACTAAAAGCAACATTTAGTTGGGAAAGGAAAAAATGTTACTTTAATTTTTTGTGTAGCATTATAACTTTTGTAAAAAAATAGTGCTTTAAAATGTAATTTTGTATACTTACTGTTTTATCCTTTTATAGGATAAAAGAGAAAAAGAGCCCAGAAATAATTTTGTTTTTTAAAAAAGAAAAANCTAAGAAATTCCACCCACATAAATATCCCAGTTATTATCTTAGATCCCAAACTAAGTCTTTAGTTATATCAAAGATGTCTGATGGATAGCATTCATCTCCATGATGAAGAGTCATGACTAGGACTAAAATTTATTAGAATAGGGAAGAATGAACTAAGAGACTTAGAGAAGCATGTTTCAGGCTTCAAAGATTTAGCATAAGATGGGAGGAACAGACTGGTATCAAAGGGTTAAGTATAACTGTGAGTTTTTATATCTATCAATTTACCTACACATAATTTGCAAACGTGTGATGGTTTATTTTATGTGTAATTTTTCACCGAGCAATAGAATGCCCAATAGTTAATCAAATAATATTTAGAATGCCCAAATATTAAATTAAATATTCAATGTTATTATATACCCGTGAGGGTGTTTTGGGTTGAGATTGACATTTTAATCTATAGATGGGAGTAAAGCAGATTGCTCTTCCTAATGTGGGTGGGTCTTACCCAATCATCTGAAGGTCTGAATAGAAAAAAAGGCTAATACTCCCAGCCAACCATCTTTGAACTGGACATTAGCTTTTTTCTGCCTTTTCACTCAGATGGAAACTTTGGCTGTTCCTGGGTCATGAGCTTGCTGCTTTTCCTTCATACTGGGATTGCATCATCAGTTCTAGTTCTTAGGTCTTTGGACTTGGACTAGAACTACCCATTGGCTCTTCTGGGTCTCTAGCTTGCCAATTCAACCTGCCGATCTTAGGACTTAGAAGCCTCCATAATCGTGTGAGTCAATTCCTTGTAATCAATCATTCTCATTCTCTCTCTATATATATATCTATAAATCTCTCTCCAAATATATTTAGATCCATTTCTATCTCTATAATTATATATCCTGTTTCTCTAGAGAACTCAACTAATACAATATGAATTAGTAAATTTTATTTTATGTGGTGGTATTGATAAATGATTCAGACCCATGGGTAAATCTCTAAACAGGACCGACTCACATATATTATTAAATCATGTTGTTTCAATCTTGTTTCAATCAATACATAACAAACTAAAAGCAACATTTAGTTGGGAAAGAAAAAAATGTTACTTTAATTTTTTGTGTAGCATTATAACTTTTGTAAAAAAATAGTGCTTTAAAATGTAATTTTGTATACTTACTGTTTTATCCTTTTATAGGATAAAAGAGAAAAAGAGCCCAGAAATAATTTTGTTTTTTAAAAAAGAAAAACTTATTTTTGTTAAGTGCTTGAAAATATGCTACAATATTTCATGACTAGGTCAGGTAAATGGACATGGTTTCCTTGAAGAGTAAAAAAAGACAAAGGAAATAGAGCAAAGATAACAGAACTTCAAAATTAGTATCTGTCAATAGTAATTTTGAGTTTCTGATTCCCCCTGGTTAGAGCAAACATTGGAACTGAGGCTGTAGTGCTTCTCTGTCATAATGTTTCAGCTCTATCCCTCAACATTCACACTACAGGCAAAGAGAAAAAAATTTAACCCTTGATTGGCACCAATTTTTGTATTAGCTATCTATTCCCAAAAGACAATCAACCTCAAAGCTTAGTAGCTTATAACCATGCCCATTTTTCCTATTTTAGTATTATCTGAATCAGCTGAATTTTTTAAAAAATTTTTTATCTAGACTGATTTCTGCTTAGCTGATTCAAGCATCTGGGTGTCTGGGGTCAACTGGTATGTTTGTGATGGTCATAACTTCTTAGAAGGCCTCACTCATGTTTCTGACAATTAGCATGAAATTAAATTAACTAGAGCACTTTAACTTTGCTGTACTCGGTTTCCCACCCTCTTGCAGGTTTATGTAGTTTCAAGTTTAGAAGTGGACAAGTACTTTTCAAATCTCTGTTCATGTCATGTTTTTTATTGTTTCATTCCCCAAAGCAAGTCATACAACCAAGATTTGTACTGGTAAACGAGGGCCATACCCAAGGGTAATAGAAATAGAGAGGGGAAGAGTCTGTGACTCTTTCTTTTTAAGCTACTCTTTGAAAGAAGAAAATATATATACTAAATAGAATAGACACAGTTGACAGATATAATTGAGAATTATGCCAGGAAGAATGATAAGGGATGCTTTTCATATGGAGTGACCTGAAAAGGCTTTTTTCAGACCTGAATTCCTTTATTCTATTTTCAAAGTCTTTTCTCAGCTTTCTTACAGATTCTGTGAGCTACCAGGTGTATTTCCAATAAGGCTTTTTACTTATATTAGCCAGACTCCATTTCTACGGTTTCCATAAAGAATTCTGACTGTACTATCTGGAGTTAGCCAGAGTGCAAGACCTGGAGACACACAGTCCTCCATAAGACTGCCCTCATTTTTGGCATGAACTGCAAATTCAAGTTCCCCAAACCTCCTTCAGTATCATANTTCATTAGGACTCACAGAACTCATCAAAAGCTGTTATACCCATGGTTATGGTTTGTTACAGGGAAGCGATATATTAAAATCAGCCAAAGGAAGAGACACATAGGGCAGAGTCTGGGAGAGTTCAGGCACAAAGATTTTGTTGTCCTCAGGACACATAACTCAACCCATGTTGATGTATGACAGCATGCATGGAATATTGTCAATCCAGAAAGTTCACTCCAGCTTTGGAGTGTGGTTCATATTGGGCCTTCATTAAGTAGGCATGATTGACTGCTTCATTTTCCCATGTGGTCAGTCCCCACTCTCTGGTGCCCTAGGAGTCCATATGATATCCTGTGATCTGAGAAGCCCTCCCTACATCATCTTGTAGCATAATATATCAGATTTTCAAAAGTGGTTCCAGGGGTTTATCATGAAAAAAAAAAAAAAAAGATCATTCAATCACTCTGGAAATTCCAAGGGTTTTGAAGTTAACTCTAGGAACCAGGGATACCTGCCAGTCCAATCTATGGACAAGACCAAATTCTTTACTACGCAGGCACAAATGTGTACATATTTAAAAAATTGCATGCAACTAATGAATCATTGAACATTATATCAAAATTAATGATGTACTATAGGTTGGCTAGTTGAATTTAAATTAAAAAAAATTAAAACAAGTGCCATATTCTTATTTTTGTGAATTTAACAATAACCAAAGGAGAAAACTAAAATCATCCTATATTTCAATCTCTGGATATAATCACTAGTTAAACTTTGATCTATTTTCTTTCTTCTCTTTTTTCCTCGGATTTTGAAATCAGGCAGAGGCTTGAATGGACTTGCTCAGACTCCATTTCATCCTTTCTTCACTGGCAGTGGTTGGAAAGCTAAAAACTGCATTTGTGAGACTCGTTTGCAGTAAAGGTTTGGAGTTAAGATAGAGTCATGTGAAATTTGGAATTCAGAGATGAGATGGAGGTCCTTTTCTGCAGCTCTGTTAGCCGAGAGGCGATTCTGAAAATCACGGATCTTTGCCTCCCTAGACGCCACGTTCCAGGGCCTGTCAACCAGCTTCCCAGATGTGAGGTGGCCGTGACGGCGGCAGGGACGGAGGCAGTAAGAGCACTGACTTTCTAATGCCTGCTGCAGATACTGTGCTGCGACGGTAAAACCAAAAAAGGCCGGGAGTTCACAGACACTGAATCTGTCATCATTTAAAAATAATTTTGTAAGCACCTAATTCCTAGTACGAAATCCTTTCTGCATCATGTACTTGGAGTAGTTTTTATTTCCAGCTCTGAAACTTGAGTGAAGGCGTTTGTAAATTTATTGGTTTATTTACTTTTATCTGAATGTACTTGACGACACACAACGTTACACGACTTTCAGGTGCACAACATAGTGATTCAACAACTATATGAGATGCCATGCTCCCCACTAGGGTAGCGGCCGTCCGCCACCCTCCAACACCATCACAATACAGTTGACTATATTCCCTCTGCTGTGCATTCTATTCCTGTGACTTACTCATGCCATGCCTGCAAGCCTGGACCTCCCACTGCCCTTCACCCATTTTGCTCCTCTCCCCGCCTACCCTCCTACAAGAATCAGATTGTTTTCCATCTTTACGGATCTGATTCTGCTTTTTGTTTGTTATTCATTTGTTTATTAGATTCCACGTATAAGTGAAATCATATGATAAAAATTATAACGTTTTTGCCAATCATTAAAATATTCTTTAGAAAAATGATTTTAAATACCAACTTAAAAGATCCTTCTATGCTCTTCATTTCTCTTCAGGAACGAATTTTTAGAATCAATTTAGAGAATTTAAAAAAAATTCATTCATTCATTTCTTCTGGAATCTGGGTTACCAGGATATTTTTTTTTTAAATTGTATATATTTAAACTTTGTACATAATACATGAATACTTAGAAAAAGTTTGGATTTTCTGGTTTTTCCTATGAAAACTCTGGGATAAATCAAGTAATAGAAACATGCTTGTATCTTTCAAATTTTCTATGACATCATTTATCATTTATCTTTGTTTGAACAAGCAAAACCTGAGAAAGATGTGATGGATATTGCCATGAAATTGTGTTTTCATAAACTACTCAATTTCCAGAACTTTTATTTTAGATATTCATATAGTATATATATATGTACAAAAATTTTCTTAATAAATTTTGTATTATTATTATTCAGTACTCTACATCTTACCTACTTATGCCTACCAGATCTATAAAGATCTAGAAGTTTAGTTTTAAAGTCTTGGGCTCTCTACCTGTATCTGTCACTTTTTCCTTATATTTCTAGATCATAGACATATAGATAAAGTTTCTATATAAATAAGAGATGAATATAAAAATGGACAATTTCACTTTCTCAAACTCTGCATTTTTATAGAGGATAGAACACATCCAGTCATATTTATACTAGTATTTCAACTTTTCAGTATTTCCTGTTTTAAAATTTGACCAGAATCTACACAGTACAAGGTTTCTGTTATTTCAAGTCTTATAATAAAAAAAAGTTTTGAAAAGCTCCAGTTGAGGCATGTTGAAAGAAAAATGTGTTGTCAATTCTTCAAATTTTAAATTAACAGCAGATATTTTAATCACAGGTGCCAATAAGAGTATAAAACCATCTTTTTCTCCAAAAAATCCATTAACAAGAGTGAACTAGAACAAGATATGTGGGAAAACAATTAAAAAATGTTTTGTTTGCTCTTTAACATAATTTTCAGAACAATGAATTCCATTTTATTATTTGGGTTCCCATAACTTGTGCCCAACCTGGCCTTAGATTATATAATTAACACATTTGTTTGAACCAGTCTTAAAATGAGCCTTCACATTTGTTTATTTTTTTTAATTTTTATGTTCATTTGCCACACTTCCTTTCTGTCTTATTTTTTTTTTTTTAAGAGACAGAAAGATAACACGAGCAGGGAAGGGGCAGAGGGAGAATCTCAAGCAGACTCCCCACTGAAAAGGAGACTTGACACGAGGCTCCATCTCACAACCCTGAGATCATGACCTAAGCTGAAATCAAGAGTTGGACTTGACTGACTGACCCACCCACGTGCCTCTGTCTCATCTTATACTTCATCCCTATCCATTCCATTTGTTTCCCACTCAACCTGTATTCTCTCTTGACCAAAGCTTGTATCCCATCCTCGTTTCCCTAAAAACATGCTTTCTAACTTTAATGTGTTCCTACACTTCTTAATGTGCAGATGCTGTTCTAAGTGTTTTACATATATTAATTCATTTACTCCTCAAAGCAACCCTTTAAGTTAGATGTTATTGTTAAACTTACTTAATTTTTAAAATTAATTAATTTTTAAAATTATTTATTTATTTATTTTTGAGAGAGAGAGAGTGCACGAGCACAAGCAGGGGGAAGGACAGAGGGAGAAGCAGACGCCCCACTCAGCAGGAAGCCCAGGACCCTGGGATCATGACCTGAGCTGAAGACTGACTGACTGAGCCGCCCAGGCACCCTGTTAAACTTACTTTAAAAGATAAGTAAACTGACGCACAGACAAGTGAATTTCCAAAGACCACACAGCTGGCAAGTGGGAGAGCCAGGTCCGGAAGTCAGGCTCTCAGGTTCCGATTCTGACTTTGCTCCTGATGAGGACACATCCCTCAAAGCCCAGCCTGGGAGTTACAGAGAAGAGTGCGTCAGTTTTAGGCTCTTCCTGGCTTCCCATATGCAGGTCATCGTTCTGCACATTTGCTCTGGGAAACCTAAACCTAACAATGGGTGTGTTGCTTGCTAAGTGGCATCAGCTTGGGCTGATGACTTATCTCTAGTATCATGTGGTCCTCGAGTCTACTATGGGAGTTAGGTATTATTTTCTCATCAACAAATGAGAAAACGAAAGCAAATATAAATTATTAATTTGCACATTTATAAATATTGGATTCACACATATATATGGCTGACTCCAAAGTGTCTACCTTTAATCTCTACTCTCTAAAGCAAAAACACCTTTCCTTTTGAAGCCAAAACCATTCATAGTCACCAGTTTCTTCTCCCTTCTCACTAACATTAAAGATAACCCCATCTTCCTCCTTCAAAGTTTTCCTTCCAGACTGATTCACTGCAAAGATTTCAGCCATTTGCTTTACCTTTATGCTTATTTTACTTTTTTTACCCTATAAAGCTAACACTTCTATGTTTCCCATCTCATATATCCATTTATTAAATGATCAAGTAGTTGTTGGAGAATGTGATAGTCTGCACTGAGCACTGAGAATATAAATGTGACCAAGAGAGATGTGGCTGCTGCCCTCATAGGTCTCACAGGGGGAGTATAAACCAGTGTGTAGACTTTTATCAGACACAATGATAAGTCCAGTACCAAGTAGCTCCTGTAAAATTCCCAACAATTTTCCCTTCATTTCTTACATCTTCAATGTATATTTTCATTACCTGTGTTTTCTGTAAGCTATTTACTGTAGCCTACAAATATGTCCAGGTCTCCCTGTACTATAAAGACAGTCATACCCCAATTTATTCTCAACTTTGCTATAGTACTGAGCTCTTGTCCTCTCTCCTCCTCTTCACCAAATATTTTCAAGAATAGACTAATGACCTTAAATTAACTTCTTTGTCATCCACTCATTCTTGAATCTTTTGAAGATTTGGCTTGTATTGCAGCCTCACAATTGACATTTCAGAATGATTTTGCATTTCAGTAAGGCTCTTGAAAACAGTTTCCTGTTTTCAGGAACATATGTATAACATATGAACATATGTATAACACATGTTTTCAGGAACATATATATAACATATGAACATATGTATAACATATGTTTTCCATAGTGTATGCCCCATGCCAGAAGCTTCCATCGCCCAAAGATCAAGTATACTTCCTTCCATCAGGTCACAGGGAGTCCATCATTGCTTGCTCATTTGACAGTATCTTCTGCCATGAAAACTCTAGAGTCAAATCATCTAGTTCATTAAAATAACTAGTTGATTAACTGGTACATCCTTTGCGTCAGTTACAATTTTAAACTCTATGTTACAATTCAATAGTGACTTTTTAGCTTAAGTGCTTTTAGATTTTTAATTTTAATTCCCTGTATGTACGCAAATATACTGTGTGCTTTTTAGCCATGTATCCAGTCCGCAAGAGAAGCAGCCCTGCGAAACTCTCCCATCCTCACTTCCCCCCACCTTTCAATACAGTTCACAGCCTTAGTTACATCCTGTCACCAGTGTGTCCCAGCAGCTGTTTGCATCAGGCAGGGCAAGGAGCTTGGTGTTGGGAGTACAGGGAAAAGCAGCCAAGTCACAATGAGTTCGCCATGTTTCCAGAATCCCCTCCTTCAGGAGAATTATCATCTCTATTGTAATCACCACGTTACATACAGATTTAAACTCAGATTTATCCTACCAGCTATCTTATGCATACTGTCATTTTTAATTCTCATAATAATTAGGGTGTATTTTCCTTTAACAACAGAGAAAACCAAAATTTAGAGAAGTTAAATAATTTGTTCAATCACACATCTGTAAAGTGGCATCTATGATACTCAAACCATTTTGGTCTAACCCCAATTTCAACTACTTAGTCATTATGCTATTTTGCTACCTCATTTGTAATGTAAATGAAAATAGAACGGAAGAACTGAGTAGATTAATAAAAACATAAAATGTGATCTCTTGAAAGCCATTGCAGCTTTTATAACATACTAGAATGACTGTCCTTTAGTTGCCATCTTCCTGCTCTCTCAGTCATTGACATCATTTACTACCAACATTTGTCTTTGACTCCCCCTTCACTTCCCCCATCTAGTCCCCAGTCCTTTAGATTTAATGACCTTATACCCCATATTCATCTGCCCAATAGCATCCATGGATTATGCCTTAGCTTACAGCCCCCTGTATGACTGCGGTATCTTCTCAACTATTTCTGATCTCTGCTCATACTATATTGACAGATTGGTGTTCCTGATTCCTGGATAGCTTTACCTATGCCACTCTTATAATTAAAAACTGACATTGACTCTTCATTTTCTGGGGAATAGAGTCCAAACTCTTTCCCTGATATGTAAGTTTTTTTGTCATCTGACTGCACATCATGATTCAGTTTCCCTGCTCACTTCCCTGCACCTCTCCTGTTTTCTACCTATAGGGGAGGAAAAATATTTTTCCTTTTCTCCTTTTATGTTCTTGGCTGAGACTCCAGTAATAACAGATTAACAAGAAAAAAAAATTATTAACATGTAACCTCATGTATACAAGGGAGATACCCAGAGAAAAATTAGTAACTTCCTGAGGTGGCTTAGAATTCAGGCTTAAATACCATCTTAATAGAGAAAGGGATGTGGGGAGGGGGTGTAGGTTTCTTAGGGGAGAGTAAGTGATCTTTAGGAAAGATGAGTGGGCCCTAGAAGAATAATGGGGGATATGATAGTTTGTGACAACATCTGTCTGGGTGTGGTGTCACTTCTAGTCTCCTCTCCCATGACAAGAGTCAATCTTCCCTGGTTGATGAAACTCCACAGGGGGGATTTATGACAACTGAGTTCCTTTTTGGGGATCTGTCTTTATGCAGATAAGGGGAGTTCAGAGAAAGCCCCTCCTTGTATTTTCTGTTTTTCAAGTGCCTAAGCTCAAAATAATAAATTTATCCAAGTGGCTTATTTGGAGATGGTGTATTCTATCATACTTTGCCCCAAATACTAGATAGATCTATTTATAGATAGATCTATTTATCTATCAATAAATAGATCCTGCAGTTTCCTGTCCCCCTGCCTTTTCTAGTTGTATTTCTTTTACCTCCACTCACCCATGTTTCTTGCAAGGTCCAGTTCTCAAATGTCACATTATCCAGGGAAGAGTCTTTGTCTTCCAGCCTCTCACTTTTAGCCACCCGTAACCACACCCACCAGTCTGTGCTTATCTAGTTACTGCCCACTAGTCGCAAAATCATGGGAACCCCTTTGCCCTGGTGTTGCTGGATAATTGCTTCATCACTTTCTTTTATAGAAGATAACATATGTGTGTGAAAATCACATATTTCATATGAAAATCAAAATTAGGGTCTTAGACACAATGATAAATCTCTGCCTTTTGTATGTTCAGTCATGCTCATGGAAATTTGGATTTCCTACATAAAAATTATACAGATGAAAAATAGATTGTTCAAATAAACAAATTCTAGGGGAAATGGGATTTAGTTTCATTCTTTATGCATCCTGCTACATTAGACTCTCTTTATGTATTTTCGATTGAGCAAATTAGCATAAGTAGGTATCTTTACACAAAACTATTTGATGTACCTGTGATCAAACATTCAACAGAATTCATCTCGGAAAAATGTAGATGGTTTGATATATACTCTATTATACTCATATTTTATGAACACTTTATAAGTGACTACAAAGCAGTCACATAGACTACAAATAACACCTTCACATTTAGCAACACAAAGAACAATCATATTGTTATGTTGAAAATGTCTTGACACAATTTAGAAACATTCAGGGTTTATTAACATAATGGATTTTCTTCATCTGTATTCATAGGATTCCTTAGTTTTTGAATGCCTCTGCTTATATCCATTTATAGTCTGGTAAGGTAGGTGAGGCATTACTAACTACCTAGTAAAAATAAGAAAATGCAAACCCAAGCTTACTACAATTCTCTCAAGTCAGCATGAAAATGAACACTTAATAACCTTGATGCTTAGTGTCTTATTTAAACCATTTGACTATAGTCTCAATTAGTGGGTATTCTCATAAGTGGTGCTTATAGATTGTTTCTTTTAAATGTCACTGTGTTTCTACTCAAAGAAAGAAATATTGATTTCAAAGTTTCAGATATTTTAAAACTAAAAAGTTTTTTGAGTTGAAAAGTTAATTTAACAAGCAATAAAAATCTCAAGTTTTAATTTAATTCAACTTTCATTTTTTAAATCAATTTCACATTAACAAATGTCTTTTAAATTAAAGGATTTAAAATATTTTTAAAAATTCTTCAAAGATAATTTTGCTTCTTTTAATAATTTTGTCTTTAAATGGTCTTGAAACGGAAAATTGAATTGAGGGTAAAAAAAGAAAAATGAGATCTCCTTTTGTTGCATTAGAAAAGGGAAACTATTATGAAATATCATATAAATTTAACAGTGACCATATACCATCAAAATATTTCTAGTACCACTGATGGTAAGAATTAGAAATCTAGTTTTATTCCAAGTATGACTTTTTACTTAATTTTTTAGCAAATGTGTTGTATTTCATTTATGACAGTTCTATATGAGCTTATGTGAGGAAGAGTAAGAAATAAAATAATAATAGTTTTACCACAGTCCACTCTGAGATCTCCAAAAAGAAATTATCTCTGGTTTTCTGGAGGCCTCTTATACTCAATGTCCAACTGATATTGGTTCTAGCACTAAGACTACAGACAGTCACTGGGCAAATATGTGGAATTTTGTTTATAGATTCTTAAAAATAAATACTTATTCATTGAAGTTGAGATTTATGGAAATTGAAGATGGTTTATATACTCTGAATACCAAGTATAATTCCTGTATCCTCTCTATATATGTATCTGAGATGTGTGGGGTACTTTGTCTTTAGACCCAATCATAGATTTTTTTTTTTAATTTTACTGAAACTTTGGATCCTGGACTCAAAGCCAGCCTGGTAAGCAATTTACAATGGTATAAATAGTGGGAACTCAAAAGGGAATTATTGACTCTGGATATACGTGTTTACATTTCAAGAGGGGGATGAGACCTATGAGACATTTCTGTGTTACAAAACTGAAGACATTGTGATTATCTGGTCCTTAAAGATTTATTTACTTCCGAAAGGTTAGAATGAGAATCCAGGATCCTTTGCATTCTGTCTCTGAGAAGAAACGATTTCTCTCTCTCTCTTTCTCTCTCTCTCTCTTTCTGTTTTTTCTTTTAGTAAGGGGGAGGGGAAAGCTTCCTCTCCTATTCTTCTATCTAAATGGGATTCTTTTACCCCCAGCATTTCTGTATATGTAGGATACTTGCTCTGACGTTATTGTACCTCCTTAGGAGTAAGAACTGTGATGTGGGGAAGACATGATTATTATTAGCTTTTAAGTGAATAATGATAATGTATCTTTGACTAAAAAAAAAAAACCCCAAAACTTTGTGTTTGCATTTAGAACAAGATAAATAAAGGTGAAAACCTAAATGAGATATAATAGATATATACATGTTCACATGAACTAGAATCCGTAAACATAGACATTTCTTATAAGAGAAATTCTAGGTGGAAGGGAGATCAGAAAGAAGGTGTTAAATCTAATACTACTTTTTATGTAATTTAGAATATCGATATTTGACTAGTATTCTTTTCTATGTGACTAGAGCATTCTTTAATACAGTACTTATATTCTGTAATTACTTATGTGGCATAGTGATATTTTGATATATTAATATTTTTTCCCTCTGGTAACTCATTTTGATCCCATGGCTTTTCTCCATCAAACTGGTCTACTGCATCTGCGTCCTCAAAGCAAGGAATGTTGAAAGAAACAAAGAAAGGTATAATAAAAAAGATGGGATGGAGTGTTAAAAATCCTGGTATCGAGTATCAAAATCGAAGGCTGTCAGGTTCAAAGACCATAAAATCTAGACCCATAGACAACAAATTTAGCAGACTGCTTCCTATCATCTAAAAAGATAAAGGTTATTATCTCTGGGCTAAAAATGATAATTGGTGGAGGAGCAAGACTTTAGAAGTTTCACTGTCCATAATAGAAGGTTCCTTCAATGGGTAGGTTTGGGGTAATGGAAATCCAGAAAGATTAAGAGCTTAACCACAAAAGGCCTGCACTTTGCTTCCCTGGGTAGAACTGACAAGGCAACCAGCTTCATAGCAGGGTTATGGTTTCACTCAGCAAGAGTGAAAAGATCTGATCAAAGAGCCGTGGGGACTAAGAGGCCTTGAGGTAGGGTCTCGGAGGATGCATTAATAAACTGCCTCCACCCATCAGTAAGACCAGTTGTGACAGATCTCTCACTGGGTGATAATGTGGAGAGGTAACAACCAAGGACGCTTCACAGGACACCATGGCACTATGTAAATCTCTCATTCTCTCACCACAAAATTAAATACAATCCTAGGAAATGACAAGGGAAAACCATAAAAGGAGATTACTCTGGATCTATCAAAATGAACAGAATTGGCTGAGATTTCCTTTCTGTCTCCTTGTAGAATGAGGGCTCAAGTTAGAAAATGAGCTGGATAACAAAAAAAATTGATAGAGGCTATTGTTATTATTATTATTACTATTATTATTTTTGCACCCTAAGCTTATGGTCTGACTATCACTACGTTTGCACAATTATATGTCTTCCCATTACAGTATAATCTACAATTTACTCCTAAAAATCTTGCTCACTATTTATTCTTCCTGCATATCCTTCGTGGATTCTATTTATTGAATGAATAAGAGGGTGGTGAACAGAGACTAAGAACTGGGAAATTGGCTGGTATAGTAGGTAATACATGTTTGTGTATATCTTTTTTCTGTCATAATATTCTACAAAACTTAGGTCTTGTTTTGTCTTCACATTTTTCAAAATATGTAGTGTTAACGTGACCCTCTGTCATAAAATTTTTGCTTAAAATTCTTAATGATAGTAATACCACAAGCTGCTCACCAATTAAAACAAAATCTCTTCGGAAAATACTTCTAGAGCCAACATTGTTCAGTTCCCTTATTCACTGTGGGGAAAATACAAAACGAAACCCAGAAAACTGTATTTGTTGTAATACTTCCTACTATTTCAATTTAAGTTGGAATCCTGGGACTTTAAAAAAGTTCCTTTCAGCTACAATATGTCAATGCTTGTTCTGTTGTAGAAATAGATTTCTCTTGTACCTCTTTGTGAGTAGCAATGATTCTCCAAATGGGACCGCCTTGGATGATCATTCAGTGTGGGGGGGGTACGTCGTGTGGGTGTGTGGAGGGAGGATTGGTGCCCACACGTGCACATAAAACAAGATATAGGGTACATAACAACAGAATCCTTTGAAAATGGGAGAAAAATAAATTACTTTGGAACAAGTCATTTCACGAATACAGTGTAAATTTCCATAGACAGCACAGTAGTACTTGTTGCAATTTTGTTGAATGTACTTTCCCTCACTTAAAATATTTCTCAACTGACAGAAATTTTCATCAGAAATAGGAATGGAAGTAGAGAAAAATAATCACTTCCATGAAATCAAACGTGGGGAAAATTCTTTTGCTCATTGGAAGGAAAATTAGCCATTTCTGACTCGTTATAGCTAATAAGTGGGAGTATGAATATCAATTGATTGAAAATCAGTGAAGCAAAAACGGAGCATTTAAATCAGTACTACTGAATCAATCAAAGTTAATCACATCTCAACCAATATCAAAGAAGTGTCAGAAGTGGCCCATTGTGAAGAAGGTCAAATTCAGAATCTTCCTACCTCTAAAACCAAATCATGATGAACAATTTTTTATTCCCCATAATGGAATTTTTGGTTCTGATTGAGGGATCAAATCATGAAAGTGTTGGTGAGGTGGTAAGGGACACATCTGAGTACAGCTGCAAGGCACGATCTCCAGATCATCCATGCTATGAGAACTTACTCTTGGAATAATACAGAGGATCAAATCTGTCATTAAAAGTGGGTGCAGCTACGCTTGAGGCGTACATAGCATAAGAGAGAAGTTGAATCACTATGTTGTATGCATGAAACTAATGTAACATTGTGTGTCAACTATATTCAGATAAAAATACTTCAAAGAAATGGGTATAACAGAAGATTCCTTAATGGGGAATATTCTTTTGCAACGAATGAAAGAAAAGAAAATAATGTATGCTATTGGAAAGAGATTTTTTAAAAATAGGCATTTAGATTATTTCTTAAAAATTGAATTATATATACTATTTGCCAATTATATATACTTACTTTCCAGGTTATAATACCTAAGTAGTCTGATTGTAGTTCTTGCTAAACACACTTAACCTGATGGATTCATTTTTTTTGGTCCTTTAGATAGAGCTAGCCTTTCCACATACCACCTCACCATCGATTTTACCACCTGTTCCAGGTATTTGCTCAGGACCCACTGTTAGCTTTTTTCACATGGGCTTCCTGCTTTTGGCCCTCTGAACATCTGCTCCATGCCCTAGATGGATATCATTTTCTATTTCTGGAATTTATTGATCTGTTTAGATTCTCTTAGCTTTCTGCATATTTTATAGACTCCTTTTGATTTGTCACTCAATAAATCATTATTGGTAGACTGTGCTCTGGGCACTGAGTCAGGTACCATGTCGCCCACATATGAGGGTATATACCAGTCCTGTTCTCAAGATCTTTCTAGCCAAGCCAGCATCCAAGGAGTCTCCTATGGTATTCTGACTTCTCTCATGTTCCNCTTCCTCTCCCACTCCCCCTGCTTGTGTTCCTTCTCTCGCTGGCTGTCTCTCTCTCTGTCGAATAAATAAAAATAAAATCTTTTAAAAAAAAATCATTATTGGTAGACTGTGCTCTGGGCACTGAGTCAGGTACCATGTCGCCCACATATGAGGGTATATACCAGTCCTGTTCTCAAGATCTTTCTAGCCAAGCCAGCATCCAAGGAGTCTCCTATGGTATTCTGACTTCTCTCATGTTCCTTTCACTTGTTGAGGTACTTCTTGCTATCTGGTCCAACTTCAAATGCTGGTTGTGCCAAAAAGTCTCCTTAAAAAAAGAATCTTAGTGTTGGAAGACCACTCTCTCCTATGACTATGAGTTGGTAGCACTCTAACATTATTTATCATATATGTAGCATATAGCAATTGGAGACACATCTCATCTCCTGTAATAGAAAGTGAACTATTTTGGAAACAAGGATGAACTCTCAGTTTCTTTTGTTTCACCTGTAATGCTTAGCAGAGTGCATATACAGTGAACTAGTACGAGTTTGTTGATGTGACTAATTGGTCTGTCAACATTACAAACTAATTCACTTTCAACTTGCTAAGTGTTTACTTGTTCACTCTAATTGCAGCCTTAGGAGCAATGCAGCTACAGGAGAAATCCTTTGGGAAAGTGAATTGTGGAACATGAACTTGGAGAGTGGTGGGATGGTCCTAAATTCATTTGGAAGGTTTAGAGGTTTGTCAAGGTCATTGAAATGTTTGCCAAGGGACAATATTGATTGCAATATTGTCTTTGCTGGTAATTAGCTGTATAATTTTTGACAAACTCCGTATCTCTGGCAGGGTCTCAAATTTTCAATTACATAACAATTATTTATTTATCATTTTTCATATGCCAGGCACTATACTAGGTACTGAAGTCAAAAGAAGAGTAAGGCGCTATCTGTGAGCCCAATGAGCTTAACATATAACAAATATGTATGCCAATAATTATCATAAAGTAAGGCAAGAGCACTGTTAATATTTCGTGAAAACTATCGTGGGGAAAGAAAAAAGTGATGGATTTCCCTAATGGGAGATAAAGGTTTTACAGAGAAAGTATGTNTGTACTAGGTACTGAAGTCAAAAGAAGAGTAAGGCGCTATCTGTGAGCCCAATGAGCTTAACATATAACAAATATGTATGCCAATAATTATCATAAAGTAAGGCAAGAGCACTGTTAATATTTCGTGAAAACTATCGTGGGGAAAGAAAAAAGTGATGGATTTCCCTAATGGGAGATAAAGGTTTTACAGAGAAAGTATGTGCTAATTCTGGATGTTATAGGGGAAACAGAGAAAGAGGTGTGGTGGGAGTACTTCTAGGCAGTGGAAATAGCACGTTTAAACCCAGAATGATAAGAAACTGGACTGGTCAGCTGTTCCATGCTCTTCAGAATTGTTTGGGCCATAAGTATGATGGGGGATCACTGGAAATGAGCTCTACAAGATCAATGAAGGAAACTCTGTGTCCTACAAAGAAGCGTGGACATGTTATTGTAAATTATTGGTTTTCAAATGGTTTTGGAATTCTAACATTCTTTGAAGAACCCCCAAGGCTGCTGATATTTCAGCAATGTGAGGCTGGAGTAGAAGAGACCTAGAAGTGAAACTGGTAGAATTTGTGTCTTATACTTCAATCATGTTAGCTCCTGGTTTTTTTTTTTTCTTTTTTAAGATTTTATTTATTTATTTTAGAGAGCAAGAGAGTGAGAAAGAGAGCATGAGCCAGGGGAGGGGCAGAAGGAGGAGCAGACTCCCCGCTGAGCAGGAAGCCCAATGTGGGCTCTATCCTGGGACTCTGGGATCACGACCTGAGCCAATGGAAGGCGCTTAACTGACTGAGACACCCAGGCACAACTTAGCTCCTGTTTTATATGTTTTTATTTTGGGGTTCTGCAAAAGATTGACATTGACAATCAATCTGGGTTATAAAAATAAAAAAGGATAACAAAGCTCTGCAATAAAATACGGAGTGCAATGAACGTGCCTACATTTGGATGGAACTGGATGTGTCCTATAGAAAGAGACCTACGGCTATGTTCTAGAACATGAAACCTGAGCCTGCACAGCCTTGGGCCAGGGAGCCTAGCTGTTACAGGCACCTAGAGGAGAGAGTGGGATGTCCAGAGATAAAGTCATTTCAGTGCAGTGGTGGAAGGGGAACAATGGATTTCTACAGAAACTGAAGTGGTAGTAAAATGGAGTTGGGCTGGATAATTGCTCTCTAACATGGTGATAGGCTGTGCTTAGAGAGTCACAGTTTTCAGCGTTTGTTCTTCCTCTTTCCAGACGTATTCACATGCCATTAATTTCTCTCTCCTGCTGACAATGTCCTCTTCTCCACAATGTGGCTGTCTAATTGTTAATGCATGGCGCTGGAATGTGGTTCATAAAGAGGTGGGTAGTCTGGCTGACTCTTACTCACCAGTCTACAGCAGCTTGTTCACTAAGGGACTTCAGGTCTTACCACACTTATATTAAAAAGGTTGCCAGGTGCCTTCCTTACAGAGCCTGTATTAATACAGGTTTCTATGAATCCAATGGAATCTAGCCTGCAAATATAAGGCAACCATTTAATTGATCCTACAGAGATCCCTTTGAGCTCTGAAAGTCTCTATGTGGTATTTTTCTAGTTCTCAGTCTATGTAATGGTGTATAATTTTTTTGCTCATACGTTTGAACGGTAGAAATTTTGGTAGCACATGTGAAGTAATAAAACTTCACTAAATGAGTCATCGATCATGACTACATAAGCATTACTTAGGCATAACAATGTCTTGCTATGACTGAAAGCATCCATAGACCGCCTGGAGCTAAAGTTAGTCTCTACTATTTACTAGTGAACACTAAAGCATCTTGATTAAGGTCCACGACTTCCTAAACTTTCTAAATCTTGTTTTCTCATAATAAGATGAAGGACATTTCTTTGAAGGTTAAATGCGATAATCCATATAAAGCATTTTGTACAATACCCAGCACATAAAATTAGCTTTGTTATTTTGATTTTCAAATTATTATATCCACATCATTATTTTTATACACTCAGTAATTTACATTGTATTCCCTTTTGAATATAATGGTTTCCTACCCAGATTTGATCCTTGCATATTCATGAAGAAAAGTTTTATGAATTTTTATAATACAGTCTTAATTCATAGTCATTTCTAGTTACCTTGCCTTGCACAATGTTGCACGACCTACACAGCTAGCGTTCCATCTGATGATGTTCCATATGTATATATACACCTAGTATGATAAGACTGCATATTTAAATTATTTAAATTTCACTATAATTAACCGACAGTGTTATGCTAGTTTCAGGTGCATAATATAGTGACGCACGAATTCTATACATGGCTTGGTGCTCAGCATGATACGTGTACTCTAAATCCCCTTCAACTATTTCACCCAATCCCCCCACCTACCTCCCTTCTGGCAACCACCAGTTTGTTCTCAGTACTTAGAGTCTGCTTTTTTGTGTGTCTCCTTTTTCTCCTTCCTTCCTCCCTCCCTTCCTTTGTTTCTTAAATTCCACATATGAGTGAAATCATATGGTATTTGGATAAGCCTACTTCTTACATGTTTGTTAAAATTAGGAGGTAAACCATCAAAGTTTCACATAATACCACATGCCAAGACAGCAGGAAAAGAAGTACTGGGCTCTACTGTAAAATATCTCTATAAAAGCATCAGCAAGAGTTGTTGACAAATCAATGTACTGAAACTTAGGAACCATGAACTCTAACTTAGCTTTCAGTTTTCCGTATGTATAAAGAATGGGTTTAAGAAATCTAACAACGCTACAAACCTGACTAGTCATATGCCAACAAGAACATGAAAACAGCACATTGTTACAATGGATGAATCCACATTGACACATCATTATCACCCACAGCCCATAGTTTAGAATAGGGTTCACTCTTGATATTGTACGTTTTATGAGTTCTGACAGATGTATAATGACAGATATCCACTATTATAGTATCATAAAGAATAGTTTCACTGCCCTAAAATCCTCCATGCACTTCCCATTCATTCTGCCTTCTCTACCCCGGGTAACCATTGATCTTCATTTATGTCTTTTTCAGAATGTCAAATACTTAGAAACATAGAGTATGTAGACTTTTCAAATTGATTTCTTTTACTTATTAATATGCATTTGAGGTTCACTGATGTCTTTTCATGGCTTGATAGCTCATTTATTTTTAGTGTTGAACAATATTCTGTTATCTGGATTCTATTATCTATTATCTGAATATTATCTACTACTCCACAGTATACTTATCCATTCACCAACTGAAGGACATCTCGATTGTTTTCAAGTTTGGTGATTATAAATAAAGCTGTTATAAATATCCATGTGCAGGTTTTGTGTGGACATAAATTTTCAACTCCTGTTGGTAAGTAAACACCAAGGAGCGCAATTGCTGGATTGTATGGTAAGAATACTTTTAGTTTTGTAAAAACTGCCAAACTGTCTTCCAAAGCCACTGTGCCATTAAGGATTTCTGTCAGCTAAATGAAAGTTCCTGTTATTCCACATCCTCACCAGCATTTGGTGTTGCCAGTGTTCTGGATTTTGGCTCTTCTAATAGGCATGTAGTTATAATATCACATTACTTTGTTCTGTAACTTCCTAATGACTTATGATGTGGAACAGCTTTTGATATGATTATTTACACCTGTGTTTCTTCTTTGGTGAAGTGTCTTAAGATCTCCTGCCCATTTTTTCAACAGAGTTGTTTGTTTTTTGCTATTGTTGATTTTTAAGAGTTTTTGGTTTATCTTGGATAAGTGTTCTTATCAGATGTGTCTTTTTTGCAACTATTTTCTCCCATGATGTGTCTTTCTCCTATTCTCTCAAACTTCTGTTAAGTTTTAGTAGATCTAAGGTTGTTTATAGAGCTAAAACATGATGCTTAGGACCCAGAGGTTTCACTTAGTAGAATGAACAGCAATTTGGAAAAGTTTTCATGAACTCACCCAATACGTCAAATTATTTCTTTAGGATTTGTCCCTTTCCTTAAAAAAAAAAATACCTGCTAAATATGAGTTCATATTTATCTACATGAGTGAAATCATATGGTATTTGGATAAAACTATTTCTTATATGTTAATTTCATATAATATCACATGCTATGACAGTGGGAAAAGAAGTACTGGGCTCTATTATAAAATATCTTTATAAAAGCAGCAGCAAGAGTTGTTGACAAATCACCATAATGAAATTTAGGAAATGTAACTCTAACTTCGTTTTCAGTTTTCTGAAATTGTAAAATTCTGATTGATAATATGGTCAGTTATATTCTGGTGTGCTTAAGTTTATTACAATTCACAACATACTTATTGAGATTATACTGAGAGATATTCCATTATATACACTTTATCGTTGATGAAAACTATACAATCAATTAGATTATATCTTTTATCTACCTGGATGCAAGATTTTTTTCTTGTATCTCTGAAAAAAAAAACAATAAAAGAAAGGAAGACAGGATAGGTCTAGATGTTAGTCTCTTTGGTTGATTTTGCTTTGTGCACGGAGAGAGTTTTGATCTGTGGACCAGGATATTTTGACTTCAGTAGTGGCTTCTGTTTAGAATGCTCTGGTTTTCTCTTTGGACATGCCCATTATCCATACAATGAATGTTTCTTTTCTTCATTGCTTTCATAATTCTCATAGCTCATAAAAAATCATTAGATTTTTTATTACATACATTATTTTATAATATTTAGTTCTATAACTTACTTAAATCTCAATGCATTCTATTGACTTTTATAAAGAGACCTACGTTACATTTAGTTTGATATAATTATAATGATCATTCTTGCTGCATCCATTTCACATGAGAAACAAATACTGATGGTAAAAATAGAAAATAGAACTAGTATTTTTGCAATAGACTCAGGGAGCATAAAAGCAAGTCAAAATACACAAAATGATTCAGAATAATATAATAATATATTTTAATAAATTTGTTCAAGATAACGATTTTCTGCATAAACTAAGGGCAAGAGAGTGTGCCTATATTCATGTTCACTGAAAAAGTCTACTGCATAGGAGATCAGACCTGATGTTGTGTATTTCACGTTTGGAATGATATATAATCATATTTTAAGGTCCCATTAGTTGTTAGGTTGTAAGTCATATCTCCATTTATTCTGCAGCAAATGAAATGGCGTTTTAATGGCACATTGAATTGTATTGAAAATCTTCCAATGGGATTACAATTAACTCATAATATTGGTTGATTTAACAATATGATGGAATATGTTTATGTATCACTACAATTTTATGGTGTAAGTCTGCACATAAATTTAAGCTTCAATGACTTTCCTTGAGACTTAATAGGCTGTTTAGCTAGAAAAGATTCTTACAGAATACACAATGAAAGTTAATGCCCTAGTTTCTTAGGACTATGAAAAGAGTACCCTGCTAATCCAGTTTTACCCTGTTCTGTGACAGAATCATGGGGAAGTAAGGCTTATAATCTATTTTAGCTTCAATTTCATTTGTGATTCCATCTCATCTGATACACATAAACAAAATTTGTAGAATTTATTCTCCATTCAAAGAAATAACATAGTCAAACCCAAATATGTAAAATAAATAAAAGAACTGCTTTGATGATCTCTGGGCAGATTATTTCAGAACTTCCTCCCACTTGCCTCACCTTGAAAATCCTGAGAGAGCTATTCAGAGCAGTTTGAATATAAACTCATGGGTTTCTTCACTGAAAATGGGCTAGAGAAAATTACATACTGTTATTTCCCACCTATAATTCTATTTCTCTGTAGTGATTTCAGCTAGCATTTACCAATATCTATTATGGAAAATATAACTTACTCTGTAATAATACATGTATTCAAGTTTCCTTTTTCTTTTTACTAAAAAAATCAGAAAAAGAGTAATGCCACTGTTAGATGTGGAGATAGTCTTATTTATTTCTTTAAGCACTTCCTAAGTTTTTAAATTCTACTCTTGATTCAATGTCCCCTATAAGCAATTTATACTAGTTTAACTCATTTTGTAATTCTCACACTTTTTTAACCCATTAAAATATTGGATGGGCAGTCACTTTTCACTTTTAAATTTTCTTTATTCTTTTTAGCACTTAAAACTAAAAAAAAATAAAATAAGTAAAGATACATTTTAGTTAAGACTTGATGAATTAACCGCAATCCAGGACTCAAGAGTGTGTGTCCAGATTGCAACCTATCAACTGCAAAGGGCACCAATCATATAGTAAACCATGTACAAATACAAATAGCAGCTTGCTAGTTTCACTTTTTCTTTTGCCTTAAATAGTAGTGTTGCCTATCTGAAAGACACGAAGTTGTAACACCTGTCTTCATAAAATTTGGAGTTCATATCCTCTTTTTGTTTGAGAATGTAGTATTCCACTCAAATTCCTTTGGCATAGTTCCAGGACATGCTCTTAATTCTTTCAAAAAGGTAATTAGAGTCCAACATAAGTAGAATCTCTTAACGATGATAATTTCTAAGACTGATGGAATGACAATATTTAGTTGAGCGATATGATACCCCTTTAGCCGCAGGGTCAGTATCAGAAAAAGTATGGAAGAGGGACCTTGGCAACAACAGAACAGAGGGCAGTGATTCTGGGGTAACCAGCAGTGACCATTCTACCACTAATTAAAGAAGACTAACAACCATAGGTGCCAAGAAGAAGCACGAAAAAAAAAATTGCAGCAAAGGAAAGAATATAAATTTGTATTCCAAGTTAAAAAAAACAAAAAACAAAACTAGGTGGGAGCTAAAAGTCAAAAACTGAGATTGTCACTCACATTCTTGATTGTCTTCAAATTATGAGCATCTCTAAAGAAATATGACTACACCTATGTGAATCTGTGAATCTATCTTTAACACACAGATATAATTATATACAGACCAATGTCATTGTAATTTTTCATTTCTGAGAAAATATTTTGTACTAGTTAGGCAACATTTAAAAATCCATGACTCAACTTGTGCTCTGAGAAGATGAAGTAGACATACTTTTCCTATTCCTTCTACTAAGTACAACTGTAAACCCTGGACACTGTAAACCCTGGATACTAATCTATATTAGCAAAAATATATAATAATATAATATTATATATATCTTATTGTCCACTAATGTGTATATAGCATATAGTAAGTCTCAGTGTATACACACACACACACACACACACACACATATATATATATGTAGAGAGAGAGAGAGAGAGAGAGAGAGAGACTGAAAGAATATATAAGATATATATAAGACATGCAGGGGAAAAAAGCAGACTGGCGAGGGACTATAAAATCCCAACAAATGATGGTGACTTTTCTGGATTTTCTTTTAGCTTCATATTTCCCAGATTTGGAGGAACTAACAACCTGGAAAATCCAACAGATGCAGACAAAAAATAGCCCCAAGAAAGGCCTACTCACTTAATAAAAGGACCAGAAACAGAGTAGCCTAGCAAGACAGAAAGCTTTTCAAAGTAACTATTCTACTCTAGCCAAATATCAGAACAATCTATGGCCTCACCTTTACCCGTGACAGCAAAGACTGAGAAGGAAGCCTAGACTTCCACCCTCACCTTGTTGTAGCGAAGAACTCTAAACCCCATTTTCTGGTGGTGTCAAGAAAGGGCCAGTAAGGAGCCATGACTTTTATATATCTACTGGGCAATAAGCCTCTCCTCCCCGTGGTCAGTAAAGACCAGATGGTGAATCTGTTACAGTAACATTACATCCCGCTCCCTCCTTGCTGGGCAACCTCAGAGGAGGCCAGGAGAATCGGGACTCTCACTACTGCTCAGTAATAATAAGGTCACTTCCTTTCTGTAGTGCCAGTAGAGATGTGGGAACACTGAGGCCTTCCTGCCATTCCCAGTCAGGGTGGTATTCAGCTCACTGGGAAGCCCAAACTTCCACTCCTGTCTGAAAGTAATTAGGCATACCTCTCCTACTTGGATATTAACAATGGGGAACCTAGACTTCTACCAGGTCTAGCAGTAACAGATGTCTGCCCTTCACTTGCCAGACTGGTGTCAAGGAAGCCAGCTAACACAATAGGCTTAAAAAGACACAGAAAATATATTGAAAGCATCAAAAGAGAAAATACTTATAAGGATAAAACAATGAGAATACTAGTAGATTTTTCATGAGGAATCATGGAGGCCAGAAAGATGTGGCAAATTTTTCAAGCGCTGAAAGCAAACAAACAAAAACCAAAAATGTGTCAAACTGGAATTCTATGTTCAATGAAAGTATTCTTCAGAAACAAACAGAAATTAAGACGTTCTCAAATAAAAGAAGACTAAGGGAATTTGTCATCAGTAGACCTACTCCAAATGAATGGCTACAGAAAATTCTTTAAACAGAGAGAGGAAACAATAAAGGAAGATTCTTGAACCCCATGAAGAACAAATAAGAGGAAACAATAAAGGAAGATTCTTGAACCCCATGAAGAACAAATAAGGNAAGGGAATTTGTCATCAGTAGACCTACTCCAAATGAATGGCTACAGAAAATTCTTTAAACAGAGAGAGGAAACAATAAAGGAAGATTCTTGAACCCCATGAAGAACAAATAAGAGAAAAAAGTANCATTCCCATCATAAACTCTAAGATCTAAAGCCCAAATTCTGTAAATATCAACTAAATCAGATATGGGTGAGATATNGAAAAAAGTATGGATAAGTACAATAAAACTTTCTTCTCCTCTTGAATTTTCTAAGTTATGTTTAATGATTGCAACAAAAATTTTTAACATTGTTCGATATGGATATACAAAATGTTTGAAATGTATATAAAAATTTTAAGAAAATTATAAATGGAGAAGGGTAAACAGATATATACTAAAGGGATATACTGTTTCTACATTTCATTCAAACTGATAAAATGTTGACACCAGTTAGACATAAGTTGCATTTATGTAATATAATCTTTAGAAGAAATAAAAAAGATACAGTCAAAATACTATAGATAAATAAAAATGGAATTCTAATGAACATTCAAATAACTCACAGAAAAGCAGAAAAAAAGAAAATGGAGAAATTAAAAGTAGAGATAACAAATGGCATGTAAAAAATAAATTGTCAGATTAAGTCCTACTATACCAATATTTACATTAAATATGCCAATTAAATGCAGAGATTGACAGAGTGGATTAAAAGCATGATCCAAACATACACTATTTAAAGAGAATTGCTTCAAATATAACAGCACAGGCAAGTTAAAAGTAAAAAGGGGGGGGAAGTTTTCTAACTAAACCTTAATCAAAGAAAGCAGAAATAGTTATATTAATATCAGATAAACTAGATTTCAGAGCAAAAAATACTGAGAGACGGATTCTACATCATAATAAAAATGGATCACTCCACCATGAAGACACAGTAATCTTATACACGTAAACCAAACACAGGGCTGTGAAGCAAAACTGGACAGAACTGAAAGAATAAGTCAAATCTGTAAGTACAGTGCGAGGCTTCAACATCTCTCTCTAAACAATCGATAGAGGTGTGTAGGAAATCACAAAGTATATATAAGAACTTATCAATACAGCCAACAAACAAGAACCAATAGACATTTATAAAACATGCACTCATGGATATAGCAAAATATACATTTTTTTGAGATCACATGAAACATACACCAAATGAACTACATCTCAGGCCATAAGAATAANCTCTCTCTAAACAATCGATAGAGGTGTGTAGGAAATCACAAAGTATATATAAGAACTTATCAATACAGCCAACAAACAAGAACCAATAGACATTTATAAAACATGCACTCATGGATATAGCAAAATATACATTTTTTTGAGATCACATGAAACATATACCAAATGAACTACATCTCAGGCCATAAGAATAAAAAAAAAAACTCAACAAATTTAAAAGAATTAAAACCATACAGAATGTGTTCCCTGTTCATAATCAAGTAAAACTAGATATCAGTAACACAAAAGTAACAAAAAAACCTATACTTGGAAACTAAACCACACACTTCTAAATAATTCATCAGTGAAAGAGTATGTCTTAAATCACGAAACACATCAAACTGAATGAAAGATGAAAATAAAACATATCAAAATTCGTGGGATGCAACTAAAATAAAGCTGAGAAATTTACAGCACTAAATGCTTACATTAGGAAACCAGAGAAGTTGCAAGACAATAATCTAAGCTTTCATCTCAAGAAACTAGAAAAAGAACAAAATAAACTCAAGACAAGAAGAAGAAAAAGAATAAAGAGATAAAATCAATAAAAATGAAAGGAAAAAATAGAGAAAAATCAATGCAACAAAAAATTGTGTCTTTGAAAAGATCAATGAAACCGATAAACCTCTAGAATCAAGAATAAAAAACAGAACTACAGACTAAAAACATCAAAAAGATAATAAGAAAGTACCTTAATTCTACATACACAAATTTCACAACATAAATAAAAGGGATCGATTACTTAAAAAGCACAAACTATCACAATTGACCCAATTTAAAATAGAACATTTGAATACAGCCCTATAAATACTAAGGAAACTGAATTTTTAATTTAAAACTTTCCTGAAAAAGAAATGCCTAGGCCCAGATGACTTCATTCGATAATTTTATCAAACATTTAAAGAAGATGTAACACTGTCTTCAGTTAGCTCAAACCGCTATAACAAATAACATAGAATGTGTTACATAAAAAATAAACATTTATTTCTCACAGTTCTGGAGGCTGAAAGTCTCTTCTAATAAGCACACCAATCCCACCATGGGGCTTCCCCATTCATGCTCTAATTACCTACCAAATGTGCCTCTCCAAATACAACTGCACTGGGGATTAGGGTTTCAACATATGAATTTCAAGGGGACATAAGCATGCAGTCCATAACATTCTGCCCCTGGTCCCCAAAATTTATGTCCTCCTCACATGAAAAATACATTCATTCCATCACAACAGCCCCCAAAGTCTTAACTCATTCCCATCATAAACTCTAAGATCTAAAGCCCAAATTCTGTAAATATCAACTAAATCAGATATGGGTGAGACTTAAAGTATAACTTAACCTGAAGCAAAATTCCTTTCCAGCTGTGAACCCGTGAAACTAGGTAAGTTATAGATAAAATATAGATAAAATATAATGGCATAAACAGACATAGAATTGACATTCCCATTCCAAAAGGAACTAATAGGAAAGAAGTTAGAGGTGGCAGGTAGCAAGCAAATCCAAAACCTAGCAAGGAAAAATTCCTGAGATCTTAAGCCTTAAGAATAGTCTAGTCTCTTGGTCTAGATGCTCTGCCTTCTGGACCCACTGGGGCTGTGATTCTGCTTCCTCAGCTTTGCCAGACAGGAGGTTCCATGCCCATGATGGTGTCTGGTGGGGGTCTTACCCATAAGGTGCAGTAGAGCCCTGGTGGGAATGTGAATATACTCTGGAAAAACAGTTTGGGGATTTCTTAAGAAACTAAACACAGAAATACCACATGACTTGACAATTATACTCCTGCACATTTATCCCAAAGAAATGAAGACTTAAGTTTACACAAAAATCTGTACACAAATATTCATAGGAGCTTTATTCATAATAGCCCAAACTGGAAGGAACTCAGATGTCCTTCAGCAGGTGAAAGTTGTAACAAACTGCTGTATATCCATATGGAATATTATTAAGCAAAACAAAATAAAAAACAAAGAACAGACCATTTTTAATACACAACAACATGGATAAATCTCCAGAGAATTATGGTGAGTGAAAAAGCTAGTCCCAGAAGGCTATTCAGCATATGATTCCATTCATATAAATTTCTTAAAATGACAAAATTATCATGGAATACTGATGAGTGATTTCCAGTTGGTTAAGGATAGAGAAGAGGCATAGGAGGGAAGTGGTTGTGGCTATAAACAGGCAACAGGAACATGGCAATGGAATTCTTCTCTATTTTGACTTCATCATTATCAGTGTCAATATCTTGGTTGTGATAATGTACTATAGTTTTGGAAGACATTACTAATGGGGAAAAGTGGGCATGGTGTACAAAATATCTCTGTATTATATCTTACTGCATGTGAATCTACAATTATCTCAAAACAAAAAAATTAATTAAAAAGTTTACTCAGTCACCAGTTACATGCCATAGATATGTTTCATGCATAATTATTAATGTTCAAAATATTTTTGACATTTAAAAAACTTAAGATGTTTAGAAACTTTATGTCTTTTCATAAATTAGAAGCTTTTTAAGTAAGCCTGTGAAAATATTCCTCCTCCTTCCCATCCACCAAAAAAAAAAAAAATGTGATGATAGACTGAGAATGGACTGCAATAATAAACCAATTTCACATTATTTTATTTGATATAAAAATATAAAAGGTATTACAAACCATCTTAAGCCAATTTGGTCTTTACAACTCTGATGTTATTTTTGGTAGATAATGATAAGTCCCCCGAGATGTTTAAGAAAATGATTAGCTTCTTTCTCAAAATCTCGTTACCAGGAATAATAAAAGCTAGTGTCAGAGAAACTCACGTAAGAATATGGTTTTATTGATGGCAAGTATAATAATATAATATAATGTAATATATATTAAGATGATTATTTTAAATGACTACGAATCTTGCAATCTTGACAGTAATGATGTTATAGCATGCCACTATTAATAATCATGGCTTGAAAAGGAATTGAGTGCTCTCACAGTGATAAGCATTGAGTAATCTATGGAACTGTTGAATCATATTGTACACGTGAAACTAATAAAACCCTGTATGTTAATTATACTTTAGGAATGTATTCAAGAGTTGATTTAATAAAAATAATAATTAAAAAAAGAATTATGTTTTGCTAATCAAACCATCTATCTCAACTAATGTCAAACAAAATTAAGAAGAAGAGCAGAGCCTAGTGGGGGGGAAAGATGCAAATAAATTATGGCTTAAGGTGAGAAAGGCTGTTACAGATGTATGAATAATATGGTAGTTAAAACAACGGAGCAACTATTTGTATCCAGCACAGCCGTGAAAACTTTTTGGAAGACTACAATAAGGAATAGGATTTATAAGTTATGAGTTATGAGTTTTGGACATGTTTTGTTTGAAAATGCTCATTAATCATTTAAGTGGAGATAATTATTTATTTAGCAGGAAGGTTATTTTCTTTTTTGCGCCCCCCCTTGCCTTTCTGCAGTTTCAAGTTTTTGTTTAAATTCCAGTTAGTTAATATACAGCGTAATATTAGTTTCAGGTGTAGAATTTAGTGATTCATCACTTGCATACAACACCCAGTCTCATCACAGGTACACTCAGTACCCATCACCCATTTAACCCATCCCCCCATCTACCTCTCCTCCATCAACCCTCAGTTTGTTCTCTATCCCCTACCATGTTCTTCTGTTTTGTGTCTCAAGTTTAAGTGGAGATATTTAGAAGACAGTGGTATATTAACGAGTCTAGAGTTCAGAGATGTCTTAGATGTAGAATAGATTAAAAATCATTTGCATGACTTTAAAGCCCTAAAACCAGATGGGACTGATTATCAATGGAGTAAGTGCATTCCAAGAAGACAAACATTCAAATATAGTAGCTTTTCAAAATTCAGCAGTCAAAAAGATGAGGCAGTAAACCAAGGAAAATATGAAGGAGCAGCTAGCAATGAGGGAGTAAAACTGGGACAATTTTGTTTTAGGAATTAGGCAAGAAAGAAGTACTTGTGAATATTTACCCACCTCTGTTTACTAATCTGTGTGTGTGTCCGCTGCCGTAAATATTGCCCAGGCTGGCCAAAGCTACCTATGTCTGATTAATCTGGAGGTCAGGATAAAGTTCTAGTAATCCTAATTATCTTCAGAGATTAATAAATACAACAACAGAGATCTGTAATTTCTTATTTGCCTTCCAAAATCCCAAAATTCTGAAAACAGAGAGTGCCGCGACACCACCCCGCGGAGCCTCGGCGTTGATTCGGGAGAAGGACGAGGCACAGACAGGTTAGCTTGCGAAAGAGAGCGTGGGTGCAGGGGACGACCGCCAGGCACACCACCTCCAAGAGTGCAATTGCCCCAAACAGCTGCTAGCTCGCATATTTATTGGCAATAAAGAATCAAAGACAATCAAGGGGATGATCCGTATTACATCCTGGTGAATAGTCGTACATCACGGGGAAGGTCACGGGATTAGAGGATGTAACGTTCAGCAAGAGAGGCCTATTCTTAAACATGTTTCTATGGACCCCGCGGGCTATTGTCAAGAGCAATCAAGTTTCAGTTGAGGCAGCGTTCTGCCCTTTAGCGGACCAGGCATTCCTGGCCACTTGTTATCTGAGGGCTGGTTCCACCCTGAACGAGCTGGGCATTCCCAACTGCTGGGTAAGCTGGCGTTCCTGGCCCTGTGCTCTCATGTTTACGCTAAAGCCCGCAGGGTCACAAACATGTTTTCCTATTATATCCTTCGCATAAGCTCTCAGCCAGGGTCTGCTGCAAAAGAGAGATTTGTAATTCACTTCATAATAAAACCTGAAGTATCCTTTATCTTTTGGCGATAAAACCTAATTTGATTTGACATAAGACCTTTTATTATCTTCATTTTTTACTTAGCGTGAATAGTCATATATCTTGCTGCCAAAAACTATTCCTGTGTTTGATCTTGGCATTGCTGCCCTAGACCCTTCAGCATGTGCAATGTAATTTATAGTGTGTAGGCATTATCCCTTCCAAACCTGAAATCTCTAAACTCTGAATAACATCTAATTTCAGAAGTATTAGAGAAGCTAACTGTGGTCTTCTATAAAAATATTCTAGCTCATATATAAAACAGTCTATTTTAACTGAAAATAAATTAAGATTTAATAGCCTGGTACATAATAAAATAATTCCATTTCCCACCTGCCACCTGGATGTACTTTTTCTAAGAAGAGTGATTTTCTAACTGTAAACACAGATGTAGAGAAATTATTTATCTTATTCTTTCCTTTTTGGTTCTTTTAAAAATCAAAGTATAATTAATATAAATATTCTATTAGTTTCATGTATAAAATACAGTGGTTTGACAGTGGTATATTGTGACTGACCACCACAATATATCTAGTTGTCATCTGTCATCATATGTTTGTACAATATTATTGGCTATATTCCCTGAGCTGTGTATTACACCTCTATCACTTACTTATTTTAAAATTGTAAGTTTATACCTCTTGATCCCCTTCACCTATTTTGTACCCCCCTATTCTGGTCCCCTCTGGCAACAACCACTCTGTTCTCTGTATCTATGAGCCTGGGACAGGAGTTTTGTTTTGTCTATCTTGTTTTTTAGATCCCACTTATAAGGGCAATAATGCTGTATTTGTTTTTCTCTGACTTACTTAACACAATACCCTCAAGGTCCATCCATTTTGTTGCAAATGGCAAGATTTCATTCCTTTTTTCAATAGATGTTTTGAATCTACTTTGTGCCCAGCACTATAGAAGGACTGGAGAAAAAAGATTTTCCTGGTCCCATTTCTAGGTGCCTTCATTTATACACTGTGTGGTAGAACATAGGAATAAATACAGGGCCTTTAAGAAAAATCCTTACACATGAAGAATAATTCTGGTGATAGGTGCCTCTGTAAAGTAGCTCGTATCCATGTAAATGTCAGGCTGTTCTTAGTCACCCAGTGACTTGAACCTGTTCTACACTTTCTTGCTAAGACGGAGGGTGCCTAGCATATAATAGTTGCTTCAGATGTATTACTTGAATGATTGAATAAATATACAAATATACAAATTCTAATATAAATAAAACCTTGTTTATAAAAAGCTAGGCAAAACAGAAAGGCGTCTGTTATGGAGAGATGGCAGAGCACTAGACAACAAGAAAACAGTGGGGTAGAGGTCAGACATCCGAGGGAGACTGCAGCAGCCTCAGCAGGGCTTTGACACTGTACAGCAAAGCAGAAAATATAATAAAGGGTAGACAGCCAGGGGCAGCTCTAATTACACAGGGCATCTCAACGCTCCCTGTCTGACCCAGCCATTCCAAGAGGAAAAAATGGCTTTACTTAGCAGTATCCCCCACTAGGAGAGATTAAAAGATCTTTATTTGGTTTATTTATCATAGCATCACTGGGGATTGTCAGGCATATTTGGGAAGAGGAATACTCAGAAAAAGAGCAATATTTAGTCGGATAGAAATGTAGACTCTATTGGCCTGTACTCAACAATTAGCAAATTTTATGACATCCCAGCTATACTATAATCTGTAATAAATTGATAAGTACTTTGGACTTTGAATCATTTATGCATCCATTTCTCCTTTTCTTTGGTGACAATAATGTGTAATATTTTTGTTTGCATTTCTAATTCTCACATTAAATTATAAACCCTTAATTGTAAGGAGCATATCTTGTTCATCTTCCCATCCAAATTATTCACAGTGATACTAATAACGGGAGTAAATATTTTTTAGGTAAATAAGACAATGAAGCAATGAGTTTTATACTTGCAATGATGAAAAAAAAAAGGATTTTAATAAACTCTTTTGTGTGGGGAAAGAACACTGGTTATTAAACGTTTCTGGATAAAGTGTTAGTTTTGTTGTTTATCTGTATGTTTGCCAATCACGTGACCTTCAGCATTTCACTTAACGTTAGATCATCTTCATTAATCCACACATAACTAGTAAAGAATGCAAGTTGTACTAGGTGTTTTCTTTTTTTTCTTTTTTTTTTTTTAAAGATTTATTTAGTTATTTGACAGAGAGAGAGACAGCCAGCGAGAGAAGGAACACAAGCAGGGGGAGTGGGAGAGGAAGAAGCAGGCTCGCAGCAGAGGAGCCCGATGCGGGGCTCGATCCCACAATGCCGGGATCATGCCCTGAGCTGAAGGCAGACGCTTAACTGCTATGCCACCCAGGCACCCCGTACTAGGCGTTTTCTAAAATCTTTTACACCATGAACATCTAGTGTTTATATGTCAAAACCGAGTATATTTATGTTAGGAATGGTGTGTACTTGTATGGGTGTGTGTATGTGCTTGTGTAGAGATGTAGGATAGAGACAGAGAGTGAAGGAAAAAGACCAGCTCAAACGCTAGGATGTCTGCCTCATCAAAGACCAAACTCCCTATGAGTATAAGATCTCTTCTTTTAAGAATTCTCTTCTTTTGTCCTTCTCAAGGTGTTGTTGGATGCCAGAAAAAGATCTGTATTTTCATAATGGCAGGGAAGAATCTTAATTAAGCTCTTGTGTCAACTAGTGACCGGTCACAACTGCTGAAGCCTGTCATCCCTCATTTAGACTCTAAGACATCCTTGTTCTGACCCTGGACCAACTCCTGCTCAATAGTTTATTTCATCAGTCCTAAGTGTATCACTAGGTTTGTGAGGACTTTGGAATCCCCCATTACACTGTATATAAGTAGAAAGGGAATCTGGGATACTCTCTCAGACACTCTGAATCTAATAGAGGGCACTAGGGGGAATGTGGCATCATGCTGACCATATAAGCTTTCCAAATACAGGATATAAGAAAGATACAGGAAAGATACAGGATATAGGAAAGAGGAAGCAAAATAGCACTCATTTCCCACTCCAAGACACACATGGAGTTTCCTCCATTAAACCTATTTGGGTATATCTACCATACTCTCCCATTAAATTTACCGCTAGAAAAGGTAGTGACTAGGGGCATGCACATCTCACCTCTTATTTTTCTGCCTTATTTCTTCCTTTTCAAGGGTAGAGGACATTTCAATTTTTCATTTACATTCTAGAGGGACTTATTTTGCATTATGCTTCTTATCCACCCTTGTAGTTAAGGTGAATATATAAACTAGCCTGAAAACTGGGACATTTTCAAACACAGAGGAGAAAAGTACAAGTGCTAAACTGGATGTGACAACTGAACAAAAGGCAAAAATTAAGACTGTCCTTGTCTATAACTCTATTTATTATAAGAGTCTATGAGTCAATGCAACTAGCTTTGACCCCAATATAGTAAAGAGAAACTTGAAATTTAGAGGACTTCTTTCTTAATAAGTATGACTTTAAAAGCACTGTTTCCCTAGAGACTCAAAGGTTAGCCTCATACTCCAAACTAAACAAATGATGACTTTAGTCCAGGCAGGAGCCAGCATTTCCCTTAAGCAATAAATGTCTTTAATGGCATTGGGGGAAGGGTGGGAGGAGGTGATGGTTGTGGAGCTGGCATTAGAGAAAAAGAAAAAAAAAGTCATTTGATATTTTAGAAATATTGTTTCTTTAAATACAGTTAGGAGCGAAAGGTGAATTTTTTAAGGTATTTATTTTATGGATTGGAAGGGTGACCTGCTGTATATCTTTCATTTTCTATCTCATTTACACTTCATGTTACATGTTTATTATACACATTTTTAAATTAAAAAGGAAATAGAATGTTTCATTTAATTGTATATGTACAAGTTGATTGTGTTATAATTAAAGATATAACTTTAACACTGGAAATGGCATCCAAAAACAATTTATTCACATAAAGCAAGAGATTCTGTTATTTCAATTTTAAAGAAAGTGGATAACCAAATTGCCAATTGCCCATGTTATATTCAGAATTCATGCTGTTGGAAAATGCATTATTAAGTTTTACTCTCCTTCTAATAAGGACAGAGCAGTCTGGAATGTAGGATTGTGAGGAATACAACTGTCTTTCAATTGCATGCAAAAGAAAGCCTCAAAAATTCCCAGGAGAAGAAAATGCCGTGGCTCATTTTAACAATGCTATTTATAACTGCCTAGAGTGAATAATTTACCAAAATAAGTAGCTTTATTTATTTTCATTATATAGTTTTGTCACTCAAAGTTATATCATTAGTTTCCACATGTATGTAGATTGTATAAGAATATAAACTGGTTGAATTGGTTTTTTTCTATTTTTGTGAAAAATGCCATTGGTGTTTTGTTAGGGATTGCACTCTGTAGGTCACTTTGGGTAGTATGGATACTTTAATTACATCGTCTTCCAATCCATAAATATGGATATCTTTCCATTTTTCTGTGTCTTTAATTTCTTTCATTAATATTTTATAGTTTTCAATATACAAGTCTTTCACCTCCTTAGTTAAGTTTATTCCTATTTTTTTTTTTTCTGCTATTGGTGGCAAGGAAAAATGGTGCAGCCACTAAATGGAGGTTCATCAAAACTTAAAAACAAAACTACAATACGATCCAGTAAACTCATTTGGGAGTATTTATCCAAAAGAATTGAAATCAAGATTTCAAACAGATACTAGCACTCCTGTGTTCACTGCAGTACTGTTACCAATAGCCAAGATGTGGAAACAACCCAAATGTCTATCAACAGACGAATGGATACAAAAAAATGTGGTATGTACAGATAATGGAATACTATTCAGCCTTAGAAGAGAAGGAAGTCTTTCAATATGCAACAGCGTGGATGCATTGTGAAGACATTGTGCTACATGAAATAAGGCAGTCACAGAAAGATACTGCATGATTCCACCTACATGAAGTATCTAAAATTCATGTAAGTAGGAAATAAAATTCCTATAAATAAAAATTATATGAAATTCATATAAGTCACTGTTAGGGTTAACATAGAGCATGAAATCAGCCGTAATACCTGGCTTGCTACAATGTAACATGGAGGGCGCTGAGGCCAGGGAAGGTTCTGGAGAAGGGCGTAGGCCTTTGGAATGCCGAGGCCTGTGTGACCACTCTGCCATTGGAATGCTGCAGGGAGTTGCCTTCCCAAAACTTTGCTAGCCCAAACAGCCGCCCTGTGATCTGAGATGTAGGCATTGTCCCTTGGCTATGTTTAGCAGAACTCGTAGAACATGCAAATTAGCATATCGTATTCTTCCGGTAAACAGCTCCTCCCAGCTTAGTAAGACCCCTTGTCACACATCACGTGCTTGAGGAACAGTGATAAGGATTTGTGATTATCCTGAAGCACCAATAAAAGTGGGAGCAAAGAAGAGCAAAGGGTCTCACCACTGAGTGTTGACCCTCTTGCCTTCCCCTCTCTTTCGCAGCAAAGTTTGGAGTCATCTTTCATCCACAGGACACGGATTGCTGACCATTCCCAGCAAGTGAAATTCATAGAAGTGGAATGTTGGTTGCTAGGGGCTGGGAGAAGGGGAGTTAATAATCAGTGGGAATATAGTTTCAAACAAGATGACTAAACTCTAGAGATTTTCCATGCAACATTGTACCTACAGTCCACAATGTTTTGTACACTTAAAAATTTAAGAGGGTCGATTTCATGTTAAGTGTTCTTACTATAATAATTTTTTTTCAAAACAATAATACAAAGAAAAAAATACAGAATGGTTGAAAATGAATGGACTCTAAATTCTGAGGTGTCTAGAAAGCGCTTTAGAGTTGGAGAGTAGCAAAACCAGAGCCAAATGGAGGCCAAAATAGTAATTAGAATTTTGATGGTTAATCAAATTTGATTAGGTTATTATGCATTTTTAAAAAGGCACTTAGAGTTGGAGAGTATTGAAAAACATTTAATGGCAAAAATCAAAAGGTACAATTAAAAGCAGTTCAAAGCCTAAAGGCACGAGTATTTATTTTTTTAAAGCAAAATGAATTGGACTTTCAAAAGGTCAAAACAATTGTAAATTAGGGGGAAAAAAAAGGAAATGTTAAAGGAAGAAAAATCAAGAGAGCAATCATCTGGAAGCTACCCTGACAAAGCAAAAGATATAAACAACACCCAGCTTTCATTTGGATGCCTAACTCTTAAGTATAATGTTTATATCATGAACATGCATAATTATTGGCTTAAACACTAAGAAAATCCAGGGAAACAGAAAGGGTAGGAATAGAGGATACGGAAGGGGAGAGAGTTAAACAAAAAATTCCACAAGTTTAAATGAAAGAAAACTTTGGCAAAAGAAAATCCAAAATTGAATTCTCAATCACCAGCTTCCTCTCTCACACTCAGAAGATGGTGGACTGTATCATTAACCTAAAAAGATGGGCATAAGGGTCACCCATAGACACAAAACCACCATCCGTTTAAAACCAAAGCAATTTGACATAAAGGCCAATGGGAACCAACTCCCTTTCCCACGCAATTGTGGAACTACATTTCCAAAGAAACTGTGAATCATAAAGCCAACTACATTCACTGATATTAAAGAAAAAAAGTTTAATTTTAAATATAATAGCACATTCCAAATTTGAATGAAGGCAGTTTCTCCAAGACAGTTCCCACATACCAGGGACAAATTTTCAGACCTGATAAAATGTTTGTGAGCCCTTCTATACAACTGCAAAATGTACACAACTTTATACTGTTTTCTTTTTAATCGATAAGCAAAGTCAGAAAAAATATATTTACCTACTTCTTTAGGCATTTCAGGGCCATCAAAATATACCAAAAAGATGGAAAATGAAAAATAGACATAAAAATAAAATTTCCTATGAAATTGAAACACTGGCAAATCTTAGGCTTAATTTGAATTGTGTATGCCAATGATGCTTTTTTTAAAAAAAATGATTTGTATTTGTAACAGCTCTATATGGCTGTGAAGGCAGATTGTTAATAGTAGAAAGAGAAATCTAAGCAACAGAATTCAGATGGTTCCCAAGAACATAAAGATAAGATATATGGTGCCTTAAATTAACTTCTGCATATAAAGAATTGATGCACTTAAAGCTGCAAACCAAAAACTGCTGCTTGACAGGGTCACTGAACAGATCTATGCAGAGTACTGTGCACAAATTCAGAGGGCATCATTTGAATAAGCTATAATATAAATGGCACCTCTATTGTGTGGTGTAAAAACTTACCAAGCTAAGAAAAAAAAAAAAAAACAACACAGAAATTGAGGAACTATATACCCTAGGCCTCCCTCACCTAGGATTACAAAATATCACAGCACTTCATTTTTACTACAGAATTATAATAGCTGAGCCAAATGGACTAAATCCAACATAGCTCAAATCCAAGGTATCTCCTGGCCATTTTAACAAGTATTCCTAGGGTCTCAGTTGTGTTCAAGATGAAGTTCTCTTACATCATTTCATTGCATTCTCCACGTCTTGCCACAGGACCTAAGCTCACCTTCTGATATGTCTGATGAGCTGGTCTGCCCACTCTCTCCAACCATGACTGCCACGCTGCCTCCAGCTACTGTCTAGGACAGAAACTCGGTACATAGGAATTTTCCCATCTGCAATTTTCCATAGCCAAATTGAAACCAAAGTTGACTTATACAAGGCTGAAAGTGAATAAATAATAAAAGGGGATTATAATAAGCTACCTGAAAACTGTCAAGGCCCGACATATTCTGGCACCTCTTTGGTTTATATCAACTCTATAGTTTGGTGAAGATCACACTATCCCTCCCTTAACAATCACATAAAATCTGGAAGATTTCCTTTCTGTTCTCCATCTCCTGTTTCTACCCAGACCCAGAGAGTAACTTCCCCCCCCCGCTTTTAAAAAAACAAACAAACAAACAAAAAAACACAACAACCAAAAAAAAACAAAAACAAAAAACTTCAGTCAACCTAGTGGCTTATTTGTCCAGGATGAGTGACAGTAGCAACCATCAAATCTCTTAGGGAAAGACCATAGCAACCTATCTCATAGGGATATTCTCTGGCCCCATCACCCCTAAAGACAATTAAAAAATAGTACAACATAGACACATTGGGAAATACATCAGGCTTATCCATAGGCTCTTGATTCAGGCTTACAAGTTTGTGATCACCATGTTTATTTTATGTTATACAAAAATGTGCTAAACAATGATAGTCACTTTTGCTACCCTCAAGTAGATTTATATCTTTATACTACTGAATACACTTTGGTGAATAATATTAAGTTGGAAAAATAAGAGGCACATTGGCCAAGCTAAAGTGCACTTAGTTCAGGAGTCTATAAAGACCTAAATGCTTAAATATCCTACTTCCATAGCAACAAGGTTTGGGGTAAAATATTATTTAGGCCTAGTAAACAAAAAATACAGAAGGATTCAATTCGATCTTTAGGCACTGTCATCTTCATGACAAAAGTTACGTGAGTTTTCTATACTTTAAATTTAATTACCTAGGAAGGATTTTTTTTCTCTCTGAAACAATTCATGAAGCTCCTGTCATGTTAATTGCCAAAATATTTTTGGCACTCATTAAATGTTTATTAAAAGAATGCCAGTGAAGTCCTTCTTTAAAATTATGAATGTTCCATTGACAGATGGATAAAAAAGATGTGGTATATATACAGCATGGAATATTACTCAGCCACCAACAAGAATGAAATCTTGCCATTTGCAATGACATGGATGGAACTAGAGGGTATTATGCTAAGCGAAATAAGTCAGTCAGAGAAAGAGAAATACCATAGGATTTCCCTCATATGTGGAATTTAAGATACAAAAAAGATGGACATAGGGGAAAGGAAGGAAAAATAATATAAGATGAAAATTGAGAGGGAGGCAAAGCATTAGACTCTTAACTATAGGTAACAAACAGAGTTGCTGGAGAAATTGGTGGGGGAATGGGGAAACTGAGTGATGGGCAGTAAGGGGGACACTTGATATAATGAGCACTGGGTGTTCTATGCAACTGATGAACCACTAAATTCTACCTCTGAAAGTAATAAAAAATAATAAAATAAAATTATGAATGTTAATGACCATTCTATCTAATTAAATGATCATAATGTGGGGTATGGGGAGATTTATTTCATGATAATAATCTCAAACATGGCATTATTGAAAGACCTGAGGAAATCTTTCTGTGTTTTTGGTTTATCTTAACATTTTTATTTATTTTACTCATTTTTAACAACTCCCTTAATATTCACTTTGAATGTCTATACTATTTTAAACACTTAAGTGTCTTTGGATTAAGATAAACTTCTGTGACTGCTTTGTTATTTTATAGTAAAATCTGCCTCCACCTCAAGGTCTTCTTTATGGCTCTTCCAGGTTGGGATAGGACTTTAGTCATCTTAGAAATGATCACATTATCCTTCTATTACTTATCCCTATCTGTCTGCCCTACCACCAGATTTTGAGCTCCTTGTAGTTAAGTGTTTATTTCTTTTCTTTTGAAGCATCCAGGGTGGGGGTAGCATGTAGATGATAATGTTTGTAGAACGTAAGAATGGATGGATGGATAGTTGGTTGGAATCTTAATGGGAGAAGAAAATTAGAAATAAAGGGAGTGATGTATTCATTTTTTTTTTCTTAGCAACAGGTTAAGGAACAAAATTCTAAAGCATCTAACCTTTTCTAACCTTTTATTCTTCCATTCTTCAGCACCACCAACCTACTTACAATGATTTAAAATTACGATCTGACATTAGTTTCACCTTTCATTGTATGAAGAAACTTTTCATGGAGTAATAATGGTCTTCAAGTGGATGGACTGATCTGATAGCTTTTACAAGAAAAAAAAGGGTTTTTTTTTTTGTTTTTGGGTTTTTTTTTCCCCCTATTTCAGGCATCAAGGACTTGGCAGAACTAATACAAAAAAGAAAAAAAATAATGAGTTTGAGCTTCTGCTTTTGTTTGTGAAATCCATATTTTATATTACAGTGGTTGCCAGGGGAGCTCTGAAGAGCTCACAAGCATTAAAAAATAATACATGTAACCTTCACAAGAGCCCTTCTTCAAGAATCCTTTCTTCTACACAAAGACATTATTAACTGTATAGTTAATCTGAAATTGGAAAGATTGCAATAAGAAAGATAACTGTCAAGATTTCCACTTCAGAAACAATGTTTCATTTTCCTATATTTAATCATATAATTTTAGGACCATATGGTGCATGAAAAGTTAAGAATGGGGATTGGCTGGAGAACTGCTCCTTCAATTATAACTTAGAGACCATATTTGGGCTGTTTTTGCCACAAACATCTCCAATGATACATGCCACATACCAGACTCATACAGCTATAAAATTCCTAAATGCTACTCTTCACTGCTTAGGCACCATGACATTTCTTATGAATGAGTGGGATATATTACTTAATATTAATTGTAAAACTTCTAGAGGGGTTTGAGAGAAAACAAGATGATAATCTATAAAGTGAAAATGCCTATATATAAAATTGATACTGAAGGGCTTGTGATCTCATATATTAATCCAGGACTTCAGATCCAAAGCAATCCAAGGAGTGCCACATGGCAGGGCTGAGTATCTACATCAGTCTCCTCACTTTGTGCTTTCCGGGAAATGGTCTCCTGCTATTGCCTTCACCTCTCCAGTGATGACCCCAGCTGTTACTAACATACAGCTTCTTGAATCCATCAGGTGTATATTCTCTTACAACATAAGTTTCTCCAAAGATAAGCTGTGTCCAGTATAAATGGGGAGAACATCCCCTTGTCAACCTCTATGTCCTTGCAACAAAGGATAAATTTTAAAAAGTTGTGCTGCCTGTGATGCACAGCTGGACTGTTATTAGTGAAAGAAGTCTCTGCTTGTTCTTTCTATGGACCTTTCTTCTTTAGCGCTCAGTTAGAAGAGCACAGTAACTCATCTCTGAGTTCTAATCTGATACAAACACTGTGTAGTGCAATGAATGTCTTTCCCACTTCTTTCACCTTATACTTCTTCCCTCATCTTATGGTCATTCAGCTTCAGTTAGACTTATGCCATCTTTCCAATGCTCACAGTAAGATTTGGCCTTCACTTTCACTCTTTACAGACTGTCCTAGGGAATGTGGTCTGGTCTATTTGACAGGAAACTAACATTTCAGCTGGGATTAGTGAGTATATCAGACCAAGGGCAACATTATGAGGTTTTTATTTCTTCATACTTTCATCTAAAAATGAATTTTTGTGGGGGCGCCTGGGTGGGTCAGTCATTGAGCGTCTGCCTTCCGCTCAGGGCATGATCCTGGCATTCGGGATCAAGCCCCACATTAGGCTTCTCTGCTGGGAGCCTGCTTCTTCCTCTCCCACTCCCCCTGCTTGTGTTCCCTCTCTCGCTGGCTGTCTCTCTTTCAAATAAATAAATAAAATCTTTAAAAAAATAAATTAAAAAATGAATTTTTGTGTATTTTTCAGACTGAAGCTTTCTAATTGAATGTACATGAATTCATATCAAGCAATCTCAGAAAGTGTTTCATGTTTGTTTATTAAGTGCTTATTCTTTTATACATTTGAAATTTCTTTTCTAATTTTGTAAATAAACTACAGAAGTACTTGCCAAAAGAAAAAAAATACACAGACATTTGGAAAGAATAACTCAGGTCAAGCACTTGAGTGTTTTCTAGCAGGTGGATATGTCATGTTGACCTACTAGTGGAATAAACTGTAGAAAGATCTGTCTTAAAGGGATCCTGAGCGTCATAGTCTAAATTCTATTGTGTATTAATCTCATGGCCATTTTTGATCAAACAGTCATTCTGATTCTCAGTTCCTTCATTTGTAAAATGAAGATATTAACCCCGCATTATCTGATATGCACAATTATTGGAAATCATTAAGATCATCACAGATTCAAATTAAGTGTTATGTGAACCTGAAGTTTTGATTATTTTTTCAGCTTCCTGAGCAACAAAGGACATTTTAATAAACACTTATTGTGGAATTTGCTTGGCCCACCTCTTGTGCCAACTAAGCCCCCAAATTATATTCAGCAGAGTATAGTGGTTAATACATAGTCTCTGGAAACAGTCTTCATTACAATACAAGCTCCATCACTTAAAAACTGTGTAATTTTGGACATTTTGCCTACTGCATCTGTGTTTCAGTTTTGTGTTTGTTTGTTTTTTAGAGAGAGAAAGAGTGTGTGAACAGAGGCAGGGAGGGGCAGAGGGAGGAGAGAAGAATCCCAAGCAGGCTCCATGCCCAGCATGGAGCCCCACACAGGGCTCAATCCTACAACCCTGAGATCATGACCTGAGCCGAAATCAAGAGTTGGATGCTTAACCAACTGAGCCACCCAGGTGCCCCTGTTTCAGTTTCTTTATATGTAAAATAGTATAATAGTAAAGAGATTCTAGATCATTGAGAGGCTTACACAAGATAACACATAGAAAGTGCTTAGAACAGTGCCTAGTACACAGTTGTCAACAAATGCTAGCTGTTATTACCTGGTCACTGTGTTTTCCTTCTCCAATTCTACTTCAAGAAAAGAGATGACAAGATGAGATGTGGACATTCAAATACTTTGGACCATTCAAAACTCCATATCTCTTTCTTTCTCTCTCTCTCTCTCTCATACATTCACACACATGAGCACATGATTAAGAACTTCATCTGAGAATGAGAGGCTGAGAGTTGAGAGCTGACACATGTCAGCAGAGTTCTCGCTGGAAGTTCAAAAAGTCCTACGGTTGAGATCAGAAGCTCCCACAACCAGAGCAAAAAGATGTAATTTTTCCCTTGGCTTCAATTAGATTCCCGTAGTATGATTTGAATAAATTCTGTATTAGGACCGTGCTTAAGCTAGCTCTTTGCTCTTACTGAGAACTAAAGGAAACAATTCCTAGATTGTACATGTTATTTAACTGATTCAATAATCTCTGTGTATAGTTCAGGGTACAATATACAGTTATATGGCAGTACTTTTTCATCATGAGCTATTAATTAGTTTGATATGGAATAGATGCTTCTAAAATGTCCAAGTTAGAGCTACATTCTACTTAAAAAATAATAAAAACACTTGCCTTCTAGAAAACCAGCCAGAGTAACTGGTGAAATAAAAGAAAAAACAAGGAACAAGATCATAGTTTTTTGGTTTTATTCATTATGAAGGTAATTTAATTAAAATTTTACAACGAGCAATTCTCAAGAGTGAAGAGAGTGAGGAGGCTGTGTCTGGCTCCCACTCTCACAGCCATTGCAGTGTATTGAGCTCCACAGAGACAGTAACAGAGCAAGCGAGAGCCAGATGGCACTGGGTGACTTTGTACCTCACAGAGGAAAATAATTAAACATGGGCAAAAGAGATCCTAAGAAGCTGAGAGGCAAAATGTCATTCTATGCATTCTCTGTGAAAACTTGCTGACAGGAGCACAAGAAGAAGCACCCAGATGCTTCAGTCAGCTTCTCAGAGTTTTCTAAGAAGTGCTCAGAGAAGTGGAAGACCATGTTTGCTAAAGATAAAAGAAACTTGGAAGGCATGACAAAGGTGGACAAGACTGGTTATGAAAGAGGAATGAAAGCTTATATCCCCCCTACAGGGAAAACGAAAAAAAAAAAAAAGTTTAAGGGTCCCAGTGCACCCAAGAGGCATCCTTCAGCCATTTTGTTTTGTGCTGAGTATTACCCCCAAATCACGGGAGAATATTCCAGCCTATATATTGGTGATATTGCAAAGAAACTGGGAGAAAGGTGGAATAACATCGCCATGGATGATAAGAAGCATTATGACTAGAATGCTGCTAGGTTGAAGGAAAAATATGAAAAGGATATCACTCATACTGAGCCAAAGGAAAGCCTGATGTGGCAAAAAAGGGAGTCATCCAGACTGACAAAAGCAAGGACAAGAAGGAAGAGGAAAAGAAGAAAGATGAAGAGGATGATGAAGAGGAAGATGAAGATAAAGAACAGGAGGAGGAGGATGAATAAGTTGGTTCTAATGCAGTTTTTCTTTTGTCTATAAAGCATTTAACCCCTCTGTACACAACTCACTCCTTTTTAAACGCTACAGAATCGGGGTTTTTTTTTTTTTTTTTTTGTATAGTTAATATACAACCAAATGTGTCCTTAGACAGCCCTGTCCTGGTGGTGTTTTGAATGGCCACTAACCTCGCCTGGTACAGTGTGGAGTTTGTACATTGGTGTGGAGATTTAAAGCAGGTCTTGTTAGTGCACAGCACAAATGAGTTATATATAGGGATGGCAGTTTTTCCATCTTCAGCTGTCTCTGATGCAGCTTGCATGAAATAATTGTTCTTCTGTTAACTGAATACCACTGTGTAATTGCAAAAAAAAAAAAAAAAGGTTGCAGCTGTTTGTTGGCACTCCGAGTGCTTCTAAGTAAATACAACTTTTGTATTAAAGAAATAAATAAAATGAGCAATTCTCTCAAAAAGAATCAAATACCAAATCTGACTCAAAATTTTTAAAGTTTAGACTTGAGATTATATATTTTGCATGGAAATTTAGGTTTTTAATTTTTTCTGGAAAAAATGGCTATTTACTTTTTTGATTCAAATAACTTCGTTTTAATTTATTGATAATTTCTTTTCCATTAGACATAATGTTAGTGTTATGGTATACTTATCATTGTATATATATGTGATTTCTTAAGTGTAAGTTTTCTGGAATAAGCCTGTGAGGACAGAGATATTTCAATATGATTGATTTATGTAGCAACAATGTTTAAAAATGTGTTTAAAAATGGGATATTTTTAAATTACCTAATTCAATATAATTTTATGCACAGATTTCCATTTTTGTGGAAAAGAATTGTACCAAATTAAAACACTTGTCAGTAAAGAAATATACCATTTTATGGGTTGAGAAGACAATGCCTTCTCATTGGCTATATATCTAGTAATTATTCTTTCTGTAAGTTGCATTTGATCAAAAAGGATCATGTGTAATTTAATGTATGTCAATTCTAAAGAGAATTACTATAAATCTAATTCCTTTTTATTCTAGTCATATGCAGACATGTTTTTAAATAGCTTCTTTTGCTTATAGAAACAGAAACAAAGAAGTTCCCCCACTTCTTTCAGAGGCATAGAATCTACAAATTAAAAAAAAAACATGCATATCTTTTAAAAAAGGATATGAAATTGTTAAAACAGAGAAAATATCAAATTATTTCCCTAAATGAAAGTAAGAAGACTGATGCTGGTAGTCTTTGTTCTCCCAAGATACACTTGATGTTCATGGATTTGATTATATTTATGAATTGCCTACTACAATCTAGGTACTGGGGTTGGCACTGGGGGTAAAAGAGAATGAAAGAACACAGTTCCTACTATTAAGGCTTCTGTGAGAAGAGATTTTAAGGCAAAAAAAAAATTGTTATTTACATTGCCAGAAGGATGCTCTGAGAACATCAAGAATTGATATCTAACAATCTAGAAAAGGATCAAACAAAACAAACAGATAAAATTCGATTTATTAAAGAAACAATAATACTATACAAAGAGATGATCTGAAAGATGCTAAGAAAGTAGATAATTTAGGTATTAAGTTCTCATTACAAGAAAAAATTGTAATTATGTGTTATGATAGATGCTAACCGGACTTACGGTGATCATTTTACAAAATATACAAATATTGAGTCATTATGTTGTATACCTGAAAGGAATGTTATCTGCCAATTATATCTCAATTTATTAAAAAAGATTAAAAATTGCAATCTGTCATCATTTAATATAGGAGGAAACTCCTATATTCCAGCCCCTTATACATGACTATTTCATTACATTAATAGTAATTCCAAATCACCACTAAAATAATTATTCTAAGTCATTGTGCAGTGGCTCCATTTGCTTTGAGAACATTTATTAAACTTTTATTGAGTGACTATTAGATGCCAAGAACTATTCTAGAAGTGAGAATCAGCAGTAAACTACACAAACTCCATCTTCACGGAGTAAATGTTCCAGTGCATTTAAAAAATACACATAAATTCAAAATGGGAAGCCTTGAACTCACCTCCTCCACAGACACACTGAATCCATACCTACATGTAGAGCAAATTTTCCTGAAGAGCTGAGGGCTGACTAAGAAGCTTCTGTACAACAAAGGACAGAGGGACTGCACAGAAAATGACAGGAGAGACTATGACATGGTAATGAATTTTAAAAGCAGCAAGAAAGAAAAAAAAGTTAACTGCAAGGGAAAACCTATAAGACTATCAGTTGATTTTTCAGCAGAAATTTTGCAAGCTAGAAAAATGGCATGATATATTCAAAGTGTTGAAACAAAAACCTATAACCAAAAGCACTTTACCTGGCAAGGTTATCATTCAGAATTGAAGAAGTGATAGAGTTTCCAGACCAACAAAAACTAGGAGTTCATTACCCTTAAACCAGCCTTATAAGAAATGTGAAGGGGTAAAGAAAAAGGGGGAAAGAATAGGTCATAATTAGAAGAAAAATATGAAACGAAAAAATTTCACAAGTAAAAGTGAATATACAATAAAGGTAGCAGATCAATCACTTAGAAAGCTAGTGTGAGTGTTGAAAGAGGGAAGTAGTAGAATGGGTCATAGCTAAAAAGTAAGTGAGAGGACTTACAAAATAAAAGGTGTAAAATATAACAACATACATAAAATGAGGAGGGAGAGACTAAAAATGTTGTGCTTTTAGAATGTGTTCAAACTTAAGTAACCATCAACTTAATACCGATTGCTATACAGTCTATACATTTAGCAGTGAACCACATGGTAACCGCACAACAAAAACACAACAGATAAAAAATAAAAATAAAAAAGAGGGGCGCCTGGGTGGCACAGCGGTTAAGCGTCTGCCTTCGGCTCAGGGCGTGATCCTGGCGTTGTGGGATCGAGCCCCATATCAGGCTCTTCCAATATGAGCCTGCTTCTTCCTCTCCCACTCCCCCTGCTTGTGTTCCCTCTCTCGCTGGCTTTCTCTATCTCTGTCGAATAAAAAAAAAAAAAAAAATCTTAAAAAAAAAAAAAAAAAAAAAAGGAAACCAAGGATAACACTAAAGGAAATCATCAGTCACAAGGGATAGGATTAAGAGAAGAATAGAGAAGTTCTATAAAAACAACCAAAAAACAACAACAAAATGGCAATAAGTACCTACCGATCAATAATTACTTGAAATGTAATTAGTCTAGGGGCACATGGGTGGCTCAGTCTGTTAAGCATCTGCCTTCTGCTCAGGATATGATGTCAGGATCCTGGGATCAAGCCCCACATCAGGCTCCCCCCTCAGTGGCAAGTCTGCTTCTCCCTCTCCCTCTGTGATCTCTCTCAGTCTCCCTCAAATATGTAAGTAAAATATTTAAAACATAAAAAGAAATGTATATAGTCTAAATGATCTAATCAAATGATATAATCACTGAATGAATTAAAAAAAAAAACACCAAGACATATCTATATGCTGCCTACAAGAGATTCACTTCAGACCTAAAGACACATATAGACTAAAAGTAGAAAGGGAAAAAACATATAACATGCAAATGGAAGTGTAAAAAAAAAATCAAGGTAGCAATAATATTAAATAAAATAGACTTTAAAACAAAGACTGTCACAAGAGACAAAGAAGGCCGTTACATAATGATAAAAGGATCAATCCGATAAGAGGATATAATGATTATAAATATCTATGTGCCTGATATGAAACTAAATACATAAAGCAAATATTAAACATATAAAGCAAATATTAAATACATAAGAGAGAAATTGACAATAATATAGCAATAATAGGGGATTTCAACACCCCACTTACATCAATGGATAGATCATACAGACAGAAATTCAATAAGGAAACAATGGGTTTAACATACAAAATCAATATACAGGATAGAAAATCAGTATCTGTTGCATTTCTATATGAAGTAGCAAAAAGAAAAATTAAAACAGTTCCTTTTACAATTATACCAAATGAAATAAAATACCTAGGAATAAACAACCAAGAAAGTGAGAGACCTATACTCTGATAACTATAAAATATTTATGAAAGAAATTGAAGACAACACAAATAAATGGAAAGATATTCCATGTCCCAGATTGAAAGAACAAATATTTTTATTTTTATTTTTTNAAATATTTTTATTTTTAATTATTTTTTAAAGATTTTATTTATTTACTCGACAGAGATAGAGACAGCCAGCGAGAGAGGGAACACAAGCAGGGGGAGTGGGAGAGGAAGAAGCAGGCTCATAGCGGAGGAGCCTGATGTGGGGCTCGAACCCATAACGCCGGGATCACGCCCTGAGCCAAAGGCAGACGCTTAACCGCTGTGCCACCCAGGCGCCCCTGAAAGAACAAATATTCTTAAAATTCCCATACCACCCAAAGAAATGTATGGATTTAACGCAATCTTTATCAAAATGCCGACAACATTTTTCACAGAACTAGAACAAATAATCTTAAAGTTTGTATTGGATCACAAAAGACGTTGAATAGCCAAAGCAATCTTGAAAAAGAACAAAACTGGAGTTATCCCAATCCCAGATTTCAAGATAAATTGTAAATCTGTAGTAAGCAAAATAATATGGTACTGGCACAAAACAGACACATAGATCAACAGAACAGAAAGAGCCCCCAAATAAACTGATAATTACATGGCCAATTAAACTTCGACAAAGAAGGCAAGACTATGCAATGGGAAAAACGCAAGCTCTTCCACAAATGGTGTTAAGGACAGCCACATGTAAAAGAATGAAATAGGACCACTTTCTAACACCATGCACAAACACACAAAGATGAACTCGAAATGTGAGATCTGAACCCATAACAATCCTAGAAAAGAGCAGAGACAGTAATTTTCTGACATCTGCTATAGCAGTATTTTGTTATGAGATATATCTCCTGAGGCAAGGGAAATAAAAGCAAAAATAAACTATTGGGACTGTATCAAAATAAAAAGCTTTTGCACAGTGAATGAAACAATCAGCAAAACTAACAGGCAACATGCTGAATGGGAGAAGATACTTGCAAATGACATAACCACTAAAGGGTTAGTATCCAGAATATATAAAGAACTTATACAACTTACCACCCCCCCAAACAAAAACCCCAAAACAAATAATCTAATTTAAAAATGGGTAGAAGACATGAACAGACATTCCTTCAGACATACAGATGGCCAACAGACACATGAAAAGATGCTCAACATCACTAATCATCAGAGAAATGCAAATCAAAACCACAATGAGATATCACCTCTTACCTGTAAGAATGGCTAAAATAAAAAACAAGAAACAACAACTGTTGGCAAGGATTTGGAGAAAAAGGAACGCTTGCACACTGTTGGTGGGAATAAAAACTGGTGTGGGCACTATGGAAAACAGTATGGAGGGTATGTAGGTTCCCCAAAACATTAAAAAAAGAATTACCATATGATCCAGTAAATCTACTACTGGGTATTTACCCAAAGAATAGGAAAACACTAATTCAAAAACATATACACACCCCTACCTTTATTGTAGCATTATTTACAACTTCCAAAATAAGGAAGCAACTCAAGTGTTCATTGACAGGTGAATGTATAAAGAAGATGTGGTGTATATGTGCAGGGGAATATTACTCAACCATAAAAATGAATAAAAACTTGCCATTTGCAACAACATGGGTGGATCTAGAGAGTATAATGCTAAATGAAATAAGTCAGTCAGAGAAAGACAAATATTATATTACCTCACTCATATGTGGATTTAAGGGAAAAAAAAAAAAAGAAAAAAGACACCCCCCCCCAAAAAAAACCACTTAACTATAGAGAACAAACAGATGGTTACCAGAGGGGAGGGCGGGTAGGAGAATTGTTGAAATAGACAAAGAGGATTAAAAGTATACTTATTATGATAAGCATGGAGTAATATACAGAATTATTGAATCAGTATATTATACACCTGAAATTAATATAACACTGAATGTTAATTATACTGCAATTTTAAAAAGTGCTACAATAACGAGCTCTGCCTGCCTCCATAAGTCCTGAAATTTTATTTGGAAAACTTTTTGTCCCTATTTACTTATTGAAATCTGGCCAATTCTTTAATGATATGTCACTGAAATTCCATGAGATACTCTCTCCTCTCCCCTGCCCCCAGGAATCATCTCTCACCAGAACAAATGCCTATAGTATTGATGAGGTCATGGAGCGAGAAGTAAGTGAGCAAACTCTGGAGTTAGGCAAACATGATCTAAATACTAGCTCTGCTGCACATTAACTATGAAAATTGGGGCAAGTGAATTACACTTTCTTAAGCCTTGGCTTTCACATCTGTAAATTGGAGGTCATACTGGTTTTCTATTGATGCTAGGATGAATTACTACAAACTTGATGGCTTTAGACAATGCAAATCTATTATCTTAATAGTTCTGATGACTAGAAGTATAAAATGGGTCTTACAGGAAAAAAAATCAAGATGTGGACAGAACAGGGGCACCTGGGTGGCGCAGTCGTTAAGCGTCTGCCTTCGGCACAGGGCATGATCCTGGCCTTCTGGGATCGAGCCCCACATCAGGCTCCTCCACTAGGAGCCTGCTTCTTCCTCTCCCACTCCCCCTGCTTGTGTTCCCTCTCTCGCTGGCTGTCTCTATCTCTGTCAAATAAATAAATAAAATCTTTAAAAAAAAAGATGTGGACAGAATTGCATTCCTTTTCAACACTCTAAGAAATAATCTGTTTCCTTGCCTTTTCCAGTTTCTAGGAGCCACCTGCATTCCTTGACTCATGTCCCCTTTCTCCTTGTTCAAAGCTCATTATTCCAACCCTGATTCTATTGTGACATTTCCTTTTTTGACTTTCCCTCTTATAAGGATCTTATGATTACATTTGCACCCATTTGGATAATCCAAGGTATCTTCTCATTTTAAGAACCTTACATTAATAATGTTTCTTCACATATTCACAGGTTTTGGTGATTTAGATGTGGACATATTTGGGATGCTACTATTTAGCTCAGCACAAGTGCTATAATGGTATCATCTCTTAGGCTTATAATAAAGATTAAATGAGATAATACACAAAAATATTCATAACATAGTAAGTGCTCAAAAATAATTACTATTCTTAAGAGTCTTGCTTAAAGACTGCTGCTGCTACTGCTGAAAAGCCTAGAGAACATATAAAGTACATAATTCAGCATTTTATACTATAATGTAAGGGACAACTATATTTAATTTGCTTTAGTGTTGCCTAGTCATTAATAGTCACTCCTCTTGAATACTACTCCAAACCTTTAAACACTCTTCCAGTATTGGGGGAATTTCTCCCTTTGTGAATTTCCAACATGGAAGTCAGATACTAGTATTTTCAGACTCTCTTTTTGCTAAAGTACAGGCAAGTGTCCTGGGATCTGCCAATTAGATGTATTTGTGCTGAATTGTGCATCAGAAGATAATAAAATCAAAATGACGCCTCTAGGTAGGAACCATGTAAGAGATGATGGTAGCATGTCCAGTTTCCAGAGGAGCAGTTGAAGAGGTTCAGGCAGGAAAAATCTAGAGCCCACCATCCAAAGGGCTCTAGTCACCAGCCACAGTGTTGGGCTCCAGTGGCAACGTTACCATCTCCTTTTGAGTGATACTTCAGTGTAATTTAGGGAACAGTTTCTGGTTTCACAGCTCCCAACTTCCTTGGCTTCCTAGAAAATTATGTAGGCTACCTGATATTCTGCTCAAAACAGATACAGGTCTTTTTTTTCTTCAGCCACTACAAATTCAAATGGTTTTATCTTTACTATTAAATTGTCTTCTCTCTGAAGGCAGGAATTTTACATTTTCCTTTATGCCCTCCATGTAGCCTAAGGAATGGTTATATAGAATATATGGAAATCAAACACTGGAAGGTAGAAAATGAATAATATGAAATTATGTTCTCTACTGGCACAAGTAAACAAATATAACCAAAATTATAACAAAGAAATTTTCTAGGCAGAAATATTAGAATATGACCATGAGAAGGGAAAGTTAAGAAATCAATGGACTCCGAGAAACAAACTGAGGGCTTCAGAGGGGAGGAGGGTGGGGGATTGGGTTAGGCTGCTGATGGGTAGTAAGGGGGGCATGTATTACATGGTGCACTGGGTGTTATACACAACTAATGAATCATCGAACTTTACATCAGAAACCAGGGATGTACTGTTGGCGACTAACATAATATAATAAAAAATATTATTAAAGAAAGAAAGAAAGAAAGAAAGAAAGAAAGAAAGAAAGAAAGAAAGAAAGAAAGGAAAGAAAATCAGTATGACCACACAATCATCAACCAAAGCCTCAAAGCCAAATAAAACTTGATTATTTCTGATCTTACAGTAAAGAAATGGATTTCAAAGAGGTAAAGTAAATGGGCTCCAACAGAGAAAAGATATTAGTACTAAGCTGTGGATTTCTCTAAAGTCAGAGCTTTCCCTCTCTGGCAATCAAGTCGTGCCTGGGCTGAACAGCAGAGGTACTGTTGAGTGCTTTGGACAAAGAGGGTCCACTTGTGCTATTTTGAGAAATAATCAGCTAAGTGTCATTTCCTATGATGTTACAAAGTTAAGAAGTTCAAGCTATTGATTTGGGGTAGTTCAAATTGCACAAAATGAAAGCAAGAATTTTTTTCCCACTTTCACTAAAGCAACATTTTTTAAAATGTCATTTTAGGATAAAATCACCAAACTGGTGTACTTCCTGCTTTGCTGAATGAATAAGATTGAAGTTTTAAAAATATATTTGATTGAATGTCTGCTTAGGCTTTTATCTTACAAAAATGTGAAAATTATTTATTTATTTATTTATTTATTTATTTATTTATTTATTTATTATTTTTTACATACTGCATCATCCAGATCTTTATTATTCTCATCTAACTCTAGTCTCTGGTTAATAAACACATTAACTTTACACAGACTTGAGATTATGGTCTGTACACTGATTAGAAGGAAATATGCAACCGACTTGGTTAGAAATATTAAACTTGGAGACAAAAGACCTTTTTTGGAGAATAACGTAGTAACTGTGCCTTACTAAATTGACCTACCATTAAGCCACAAATTATATCTATAAATAGACATGTGAAATTAACTTTAATTGTCAACCTCTCCTTAACCATAGTATTGGGTAAAACACTCTCAGATAGGTGACTTTGTTAATGTCCTCATTCTGATGTTTTCATTTTTTGTTCATGTCTTTTCCTCCTTCTTTGTTTTCTCCTATTGTCTTCTGTTTCTGTGCATTAGGTGAGGAAAGGGGAAACACTGTTTCTGCATTGATCTGTGCTTAGTAATTGCTATGTCTAATTTGAAGACTTTAATCAAATTCTTGTATAAGCCAAAGGTTTGAACAACTTCTCAGAGACTTCATGGAAGGAACAGATATAGGTCTCCTTAAGAACTGAGAGATCATACTTTTATGAGAATGAGTAAATAGAACTGTCATCCAAGAAAAAAATGATAAAGTTCAGGATAGGCTGCCCCCAAATATTCACTTTGACATATTGATTATTTTGAATTAAAGTTACTTAAGACATACCCAGTGCAAGAAAGACATTCTGACCATCTTTTGTCCTCCTGAAAGCAGGAAATAAATCTCCCATATCAAAGGTAACTTTCCTGTACCAGGAAGTAGAGAGAAATCCTTACCCCCAGAGGCAGAGAATTTAGGGTCAAGAAGGCTACATAAACAAATGTGATTTCATCACTAATTTACTAGCCCAAGCCCAAATTTCTTTGTTCTTGTCAATTCTTCACAAATTTATTGTTTCTTTGTCTAATAAGGTATAAAAGCTGCCTAATTTGGTCATCTTTTTAGCCTTTTATTTCTGTGAACTGTCCTATGTACAAAATTATTTTTTTCCTCCTGTTACTCTGTCTTGTGTCAATTTAATTATTAGACCAGCCAAATAACCTAAAAGGAAAGAAAGGAAAAGTTTTCTCCCCTACCAAGGAATGTCAGGGTATTGAGCAAATGCCTTGGTATTATTTGCATGCCCATCTGAGGGGGATGAGGCTGAAGAAAGGAGTTGATTACGGGAGCCCTGGCATTAGAATTCTTCTCCCTATCTCCTCTCCCTCTTTTCTCAACCAGAAGATTAGGTTACATGAAGAAGAGACAGAGAGATAGAATGCATGATAGGCCATGGGACTTTAGTATGCATGAAGTCAAAGAACTGAGGGCTCCAAACTCAGATAAGTCTGGGTTAGAATGTTAGACATACCACTTCCCAGTTAAAAATCTAGGATAAATAATGTCACTTCTCTGTGCATCACTTTCAATATCTATAAAATGAGGATGGTAACAGTAACTGCCTTTTAGGTTACTTAATGATAGTTAATTTTTAAAAATAAATATTTGGAAGATACCATCTTCTTAAAGAATCTAAAAGGGTGCAAGTCCCTCAAATGTGAGCAAATGGTGTTGGAACAGCACCCAGTGTCTCATCTATTTCAGTAATATAGTTTTGTTCTTTTCTTTCCCCAGCAGCCCTTTTGCAATAAAAGCAAGGCTGTGAGGCTTATTGCTCAAAAAAAGAACATCATTGTAGAACACAGAGCAGAGGATTACCACATGGAGAAACATTCAGTCACCACAAAAAGGAATTTGAAAGCCTTTCTTCTGATTATAGACACCTATTGAGAGAGGAGTTGTGTAGTTGAAAAAAAAAAGACACTAGTTAACTGAATTCTCTTTTTGAGTAGAAGGTTAGAATTCCTGAAGGTATATAAACTTAAATGCTTTTGGGGAGGCAGTGTAAGAGACTATGTATGTATCTATTGGGGGATATTTCTCTGGAAAATGCAAAGCCCTCAAAGAAACCACATGGTCAGCATGGTGTCGTATCTAAAGAGACACAAAGAAGATTAAAAAATGGGTGAAGGAGGTGTTCATTGTGGTATTGAGCTCAAACCTCCTCAGAATCTGCATGGAATGGAGGGTTTCCAGTAGTTTCTGAGTGCCCCCAACAAGGACACAAGATATGGCTAAGAGCACTAGCTGGCAAACTTGTCAGAGATAACATCACGGGTGGTGAAGCGACCCTGAAGTAGAGGGCTTGAAAGTAGATTTCCCAAATTTGGGATTACAAGAGAGTCACTGCCATAGCTTGGGACATCTGATTAGTAAGAAGGAGATGGCTACCTCCCTGGAACCACCATGCCTTGTCTTTATCAAATAGAATGAAAAGACTGTGACTCTGCATGGATACTTTAGCAGAAAAAGGATTGAGAAATGGTGCTAAACCACTGAGTCATGTCAGATGATTCTCCTTAGGCAGAGGAACATGAAACACAGTCATCATCCCAGTACCCAAATGCCGTGAGGTTATCTCTATTTCTTCCTATACTCAGACATGATTTTGGAAATGAGAACAGAATAGGGCAGCCCCTTAAGTGGAAAGTAAATCTGATGAGAACTTTGAATCTTGAAGAACTATTTACCTATAAGAAATTTTTAACTGCACATGGTGGAGTCATCTTTAATGAGAGACTGTTGTATTTCATTAGAAATTGTAATGTCTCTTCTGTTAGAGAATGGGAGCTCGAGAGCAAAAGGAGATAGGGGACGCAAAGTCAAGAAAACTGCATTTTTTCCCTAGTTTACCTCATTCATTTTGAGGTTAATGGAACTGTTATACGTTTTTAGGGTACTCAGAGTGCAGCAGAGTGAAGCGAGGTACGCAGAAGGCTGGTCAGGCTCTCCAGTAGTGATCACCAGCGGGGAAGGACAAGAATTTCTGAGTACTTCCACTGTGTGTCTCATACGGTAGTAATGAGGATGATGAAACTTCTTGAAGAAATCTAGCAACCAAAGGTCAGGATTATACTTGCTCTAACATAAAAGTGAGAATTTCCAAGCTAGCAAAGATTTCTATGTTGAGGGTATGACAGGCATTTGTCAGGAGGCACTCAATACTCCCATCCTCCCTATTTTTTGGAGAAAGTACACATGCAAGGATCTAAAACATATACTCCAATTGTTTGATTTTTATCTCACAACCCTCTACACTTGACCTGCTTAATCTATTTCATATATATTTTTATTTTTATTCCCAATATAATAATAAATATTAGCATGTTCAATTAACATGGAATATAGTAAAAATAGGAAACAGTAAAAACACCTACTATGATGCATTACTTCACTCCATGGATACTGTTTTACATAGTTAAGATTATAATTTTACTAATCGTTTTGCCCTTTTTAAGTCCCATTTCACTTAATATATGATGAGCATTTTGTTTCTTCCATTTCATTTTCTTTTGGGATTTATGTTCGGGAGAACTTTTTAGGAAGCAATGAAAGAAAAGATTTTCTGAGCATATCAGTGCTTGGCTTTTCCCTAAAATTTCAGAATCATCTAGTCAGGAAACGGAGAACATACTGATTTAAGAACACAAGCTCTATGTTAGTTTGGGTCAGACATCAAAATTGGATTAACACACAAGGATTATATCAAGAGAGATGCTTTTAAATAAATATATAAATAAATAGGGAGAAAGGGAGGAATCTGAGAAAGGCTGGGAGAGCCATGTGACTAAGATGCTAGTCTGACGCCAGAGAGAGAAATAGAAGGTTGGGGGAAGTTATACTCCCCTGCCATAGAAGGGAGATATGGTGGCATCAGAGGAACCCTGGTCTGCCTTAGTATCTCTGCCCACCTTCACCTTCCACTTCACGGGCTGGGAACAGTCTCATGAGAGGGATGGCCTCTGCTTAAACAAGAAAATGAATTTCAAATTTCAGGAGCTGGAGCCTTTGGTCAATTTATAGTGTTGTATTCAAGGTCTTCCAGGGATATTCTTATGGCTGTCTCCTGGTCTTTCGTAGTTCTTTTAAAAGTTTCTCACAGATAACAAATGCTGGTGTGGATGTGGAGGAAAGGGAGCCCTGTGAACTGTTGGTGGGGATGTAAATTGGCACAACCATTACGGAACAGTATGGAGGATTCTAAAAAACAAACAAACAAACAAACAAACTACCATATGATCCAGCAATTCCACTTCTGGAAATATATCCAAAGGAAATGAAAACACTAACTTGAAAACAGACCTGCACCTCCACTTCTATACTTCCATTTACAATAGCCAGGACATGGGAAAAGACCTATATGTCTGTCTATGGATGAAGAGCTGTGAGATATATGTGGTGTTTATATATATAATATATATTATATATACATATATATAAATATATATAATATATATTATATATACATATATATAATATATAATATATACAAATATAAATATATATATTATATATACATATATATATATAATTTCATTGTAAAAAACAAGGAAATCTTATCATTTGTGAAGCCCATCAAATGTGAAGGCATTATGCTAAATGAAATAGGTCTGACAAAGAAGGACAAATATTGTATTATCTCACTTATAAGTGTAATCTTAAAAAAAACAAAAAGACACACAACTCATAGGAAAAGAAATCAGATATATAGGAAAGTTGTTAAGAGAATAAATCCTGTGAGTTTTCATCACAGGGAGAATCTTTTTTTTTTTTCCTTTTTTTCTTTTTATTGTATCCATCTGAGAAGATGGATGTTGGCTGAACCTGTTGTGGGAATCCTTTCACAAAACGTACAACAAATCAAGCCAGCATGCTGTACACCTCAAACTTACATAGTGAGATAGGTCTGTTATTTCTCAACAAAACTGAAAAAAAATTTTTTAAGTTTCCCACAGATTTCTATTTACAGAAGTGGTACCAATTCATTTTTGGACCAAACTTCCTTTCCTTTAGGAAAATTATCAGAACAAATCTTTAATGTTGGTTGAAGCCATTATTTAAAAGTACAATTTTTGGCACGCTGAAAAAAAATTGAACAAAGCTTGGTCAGAGCTTGTCTTGAATTCAGGACTGACAGGAAGATGAGTCTGAAGCCTAAGTCTATCTCTCCTTTTATCTTCATATTTCAAAACTTGGTGCACATTTTTAAACACACTCAGTTGCTTTTGCTTTCCTTCTACAACCTTATCTCAAACATCATCATTCTTTCCTACTGATTTTCTCTACTTTGGGGCAGCTGTTCTCTCCTGCTGTCTCAGCTGCTGCTTGTGTTCATGTATAATTGTAGTTCTTACCTGAAAGCCCCTTTTTGGGTCTGTAGAATGTTCTGTGCTTCCGTTGCAGTTGAAATCTATTGTTAAGCCATCCAGCGCTACAAAGCAAAGCTCTGGGAGCCGGGCCGCTGAAAGGCATTACACACTGCATTCTTTTGTGCAGGGGTGATTTGCTGCTCTTTCAACAGAAGTTTTCTAGTGGAAATAATTTTTTGAAGCTGGAGAAAGGTCATTTAAATTTCTCACAGATTTCTGTTTATGGGAGTAGTAGTACCAATTTATCTCTGGATCAAACTTCTTTTACCTTGGGAAAAGCATTAAAATTAGTCTTTATTTATGGAAACGTTAAGAAACAATGTCCCATTCTTCTTTAAAAGAATTATAAAGCCAAGACTAACCTGAGAACAGATGGCTAATAATGTAAATCCTGAGGGTTTTCTTTAGACATTTAAACGTGATGTATTTTAAGATTATATCACATATATATTTATTTAATCTTCTAAACGTGAACTTTTCTTGCTGTGTTAGACCTCAGGTGACAGTTCTTCAAATACAGGTGCTAAATTCTTCAAATGATTTGGCCAAAAACAAGCCTAAATTTGTGTTTAGACTTATATCTCTCTGAATTCCATTCATTATTTTTTGGTGATGTGGCTGTAGTTTTAATCCAGTTATTTTTTCAAAGAGCTTGTGAACAGAATCTTCCTGGGAGTATGTGTAGGACTGATGTCTCGTATCAGAGGAAAGGCTCAGAAAGCAGCTGGATCAAAATGCTGGGGTCTTATTCATGATGCTCTTTTTGAGTGAAATCGCTCAGAATTTAAGAATTTTTCAGTTATCTATTAGATTCTCTCTCATCCACTTTTCTGTTTTCAAAGGGAAAAAAAAATGTACATTTCCCCAATCACTCCACAGTGGGAAATTAAGTGGCCCTTGAATGTGGGAAGCAACAACTTTTCTCTAGCTCTAGGTCCAATGTGGATCTCTGTTAGGATGATTTCCGGGTCTCCCCTTTGGTGGAGGTTGAGCAGACTTCTACCAACACAAAATCCTAATATTAGCTTTTCTAGTTATACGTGTATATATTTTTTTACAGTATCCCATTCTCTCTTATCTTTAACTTCTAGCAATTTTTAGTGAAGTGCCATATAGAAGACTGCTATCCCATAAAAGAAGTCATGCAATTTTTCTTCTCTATGAGCCTTCCTAACTTTCTCATTTTAAAACGTTACTGGCAGTTAAGAGAGTTTTTATTTCCGGGCTTTGACTATAATGAATGTGGTATGCATGGGGGTATGTGTGTGCACACGCACTTATGTGTATATATATATCACTTAATACGTGTGTATAACAAGTGTATCACCTAATATGGGATTTGTTTTTATATGCTAAGTTTAGGTTTGTAAACTCCTCAACTTACCACCTTTTTCCCCTTTATTTCTTGATCCTTCAATACATATATAACAAGTGGACAGACCGTAATATCATAAAAGGGTCCTAGTTGATGGTAATACAAACAACATAAATTACATAATAAAACCTCCATTTAAGATTTAAAAGACCGTGCTAACATTCATGTTTCAGTATTGCCTCTTACAGAGTCATTTCCATAGATGTAGTGATTTGAATTGAGGTAATTGCACCAGATTCAGAACTGTGTCTATGACATGAAAGTTGGTGAGTTGGGGGAATGGGTGTGGTAGAGATCAAAGTGGTAGTTTATCCCAAAGCCTATAACGCAGTAGTTCCAACTGGGGAGATTTCTGCCCCCTAGAAGACATTTGGTAATCTCTGGAGACATTTTTGAATGACACAAGCGGATGGGGAAAGCGTGGCTACTGGCATTCAGTGGGTAGAGTTGGGAGGGGTGCTGCTAAGCATCGAAAATGTGCAGGATATCCCCCCACAACATCCTCCCACAGCGATGGCAATAGTGCCACAGCTGGGAAACCCTGCTGTAGGGCAGTGTGGCCTAGGGCAGAAAGGGGAGAAGGGGAAGCATGGCCTTGTGCTGAAGAACACCCAAGGTGTTCCTAAACACACACCCGATTGGGGGGGGGGCTTGGCTGCGTGGTAGGAATGTCCTGTTTTCTCTCAGGTGTTTATAAGTTATATAGAGCTGTTTCTCAAAAAAATTAATATGATAGTTAACTATGATAGGGTAGAAGCCTCAGTGCTGAGGGATCAGAGCAACGTCTCAAAGAGCGTTACCAGGCATACATTTCTTATATTCCTGTAACAAATTACCTACTCCTGTTGCTCTTAGGCTTTATCTGAAATAAAGTGTTTAAATTAAATTTAAAATTTTGATAAAAATGAAGTGGGGGATTATGGCAAAATATCTAAAGAGTCTGAGCCCATCTTATACTTTTTGAATATAAACATGTATTTTCTAATGGGAAAAGATTTTTATCACTGAGAGAATGGTTTCATTAAGTGCCATTGATGAATCACGGATTATGTTTTAATACCTAATTTAAGATGTGGCAATAGTCCATTTCACTTTTTCTGAGCAATGGGATTCTAAATTTGCCTGTGTCTACATATGGTAGGTTGGTGATCACGATGATATCTGTGCAGTACGAACAACCCGGTGAATTCAGTTAACAGCGCTGTCAGTGGAAACCACAGTCAATCTGGATGGTTGACAAGAAGCTGGAATGATCTCCAAATGACTGAAACTTTTATTGAATTGCCTGATTTATTTCGGCATTTTGCTGACACGGTCTATGTTTACAATTTTCTTCTAAGATTCTCTCTTATGCTCGGTTTCTAGTCTTCTATTCCAGAATGAAAAGAAGCAATTATGTCAGCAGGCAAAGTGCTTTTTATTGCATTCATTTATTTATTCTGAATTTGGAAAGGCAATTCTTATTTTCATTCACTTTTTAAAAAACTTTTTATTTACACTCCAGTTAGCTAACATACAGTGTAATATTAGTTGCAGTGTACAATATAGTGATTCAGCACTTACATACAACACCCTGTGCTCATCACAAATGCCCTCCTTAATCCCCATTAACTTGCCTCATTCACTTTTTAATGATGGAGTCTCCATATATTCTTTTATTTTTTTTTTTATTTTTTTTTGCAAAGAACCAGTTTCTGGTTTTATCGACTTGTTCTATTGTGTTTTTTTTGTTTTCTTTTGTTTTTAGTTTCTATATTATTTATTTCTTTTTTTTAATGTTTTTTTTTATTATATTATGTTAGTCGCCATACAATACATCCCTGGTTTCTGATGCAAAGTTCAATGACTCATTAGTTGCATATAACACCCAGTGCACCATGCAATACATGACCTCCTTACTACCCATCACCAGCCTATCCCATTCCCCCACCCCCCTCCACTCTAAAGCCCTCAGTTTGTTTCCAAGAGTCCATAGTCTCTCATGCTTCAATCCCCCTTCTGATTACCCCCCCTTTCTTTATCCCTTTCTTCCCCTACCGATCTTCCTAGATATTATGTTCCATAGATGAGAGAAATCATATGATAATTGTCTTTCTCTGCTTGCCTTATTTGACTTAGCATTATCTCCTCCAGTGCCATCCATGTTGCAGCAAATGTTGAGAACTCATTCTTTCTGAGAGCTGAGTAATATTCCATTCTATATATGGACCACAGCTTCTTAATCCAGTCATCTGTTGAAGGGCGTCGTGGTTCCTTCCACAATTTAGCTATTGTGGACAATGCTGCTATGAACATTGGGGTGCATATGGCCCTTCTCTTCACTACGTCTGTATCTTTGTGGTAAATACCCAGTAGTGCAATGGCTGGGTCATAGGATAGCTCAATTTTTAACTTTTTAAGGGACCTCCACACTGTTTTCCAGAGTGGNCACTGTTTTCCAGAGTGACTGCACCAACCTGCATTCCCACCAACAGTGTAGGAGGGATCCCCTTTCTCCACATCCTCTCCAGCAATTGCTGTTTCCTGCATTGTTAATTTTTGCCATTCTAACTGGCGTAAGGTGGTATCTTAGTGTGGTTTTGATTTGAATTTCCCTGATGGCTAATGATTTTGAACATTTTTTCATGTGTCTGTTAGCCATTTGTATGTCTTCATTGGAAAAGTGTCTGTTCATATCTTCTGCCCATTTTATGATTTGTTTATTTGTTTCTCGTGTATTGAGTTTGAGAAGTTCTTTGTAGATCTTGGATACCAGTCCTTTATCTGTGGTGTCCTTTGCAAATATATTCTCCCATTCCGTGGGCTGTCTCTTAGTTTTTTTGACTGTTTCCTTGGCTGTGCAGAAGCTCTTGATCTTGATGAAGTCCCACAAGTTCATTTTATCTTTTGTTTCTCTTGCATTTGGAGATGTGTCATGAAAAATGTCGCTTTGACCGACGTCGTAGAGGTTGTTGCCTATGTTCTCCTCTAGGATTTTGACGGACTCCTATCTCACATTGAGGTCTTTCATCCATTTGGAGTTTATTTTTGTGTATGGTGTGAGAGAGTGGTCAAGTTTCATTCTTTTGCATGTAGCTGTCCAATTTTCCCAGCACCATTTATTGAAGAGACTGTCTTTTTTCCACCGGATGTTTTTTCCTGCTTTATCAAAGATTAGTTGCCCAAAGAGCCGAGGGTCCATTTCTGGGTTCTCTATTCTGTTCCATTGGTCGATGTGTCTGTTTTTGTGCCAGTACCATGCTGTCTTTGTGATCACAGTTTTGTAGTACAGCTCAAAATCCGGCATTGTGATGCCCCCAGCATTCTTTTTCCTTTTCAACAGTTCCTTGGAGATTCGGGGCCTTTTCTGGTTCCATAAAAATTTAAGGACTATTTGTTCCAGTTCTTTGAAAAATGTCCTCAGTATTTTGATCAGGATAGCATTGAAAGCGTAGATTGCTCTGGGTAACATGGACATTTTAACTATCNCAAATTTAAGGACTATTTGTTCCAGTTCTTTGAAAAATGTCCTCGGTATTTTGATCGGGATAGCATTGAAAGTGTAGATTGCTCTGGGTAGTATGGACATTTTAACTATGTTAATTCTTCCAATCCATGAGCATGGAATATTTTTCCATCTTTTTATGTCTTCCTCAATATCTTTCAAAAGTGATCTATAGTTTCTAGCATATAGGTCCTTTACGTCTCTGGTTAAGTTAATTCCAAGGTAACGTATTGTTTTTGGTGCTATTGTAAATGGGATGGATTCCCTAATTTCTCTTTCTTCAGTCTCATTATTCGTGAATAGAAATGCAACTGATTTCTGAGCAGTGATTTTGTATCCTCTAGAATATAGATCTTTTATGTCTCTGGTTAATTCCAGGGTAAGGTAACGTATGGTTTTTGGTGCTATTGTAAATGGGATGGATTCCCTAATTTCTCTTTCTTCAGTCTCGTTATTCGTGTATAGAAATGCAACTGATTTCTGGGCATTGATTTTGTATCCTGCCACCTTACTGAATTGTTCTATAACTTCTAATAGTTTGGGAGTGGATTCCTTTGGGTTTTCCATATAGAGTATCATGTCATCTGCAAAGAGAGACAGTTTGACTTCTTCTTTGCCGATTTGGATACCTTTGATCCCTTTTTGTCGTCTGATTGCAGTTGCAAGGACTTCTAGTATTATGTTCAATAATAGTGGCGAGAGTGGGCATCCTTGTTGTGTTCCTGATCTTAAGGGAAAGGCTCTCAGCTTTTCCCCATTGAGAATAATGCTTGCAGTAGGCTTTTCATAGATGGCTTTTATGAGATTGAGAAATGTACCCTCTATTCCTACACTCTGAAGGGTTTTAATCAGGAAAGGATGCTGTATTTTGTCAAATGCTTTTTCTGCATCTATTGAGAGAATCATATGATTTCTGAATTTTTGTTTCTGGATAAAATCTAAGACACTGATAGATTTGTGAATGTTGTACCACCCCTGCATTCCAGGGATGAATCCCACTTGGTCATGGTGGATAATCCTTTTAATGTACAGTTGGATTCTATTAGCCAGGATCTTGTTGAGGATTTTGGCATCCATGTTTGTTAGGGAAATCGGTCTGTAATTCTCCTTTTTGAGGGGGTCTTTGCCTGGTTTGGGGATCAAGGTAATACTGGCCTCATAGAATGAGTTTGGTAGCTTTCCTTCTGCTTCTATTTTTTGAAATAGCTTTAGGAGAATAGGTATTATTTCTTCTTTGAATGTTTGGTAGAATTCCCCAGGATAACCATCCAGGCCTGGAGTTTTATTTTTTGGAAGATTGTTTATCATTGACTCAATCACTTCATAATTAATTGTCCTGTTTAAAAAATCAATTTCATCCTGTTTCAGTCTTGGTAGTTTATGGGTTTCCAGGAAGGCCTCCATCTCTTCCAGATTGCTTAATTTATTGGCATATAGCTGTTGATAAAAATTTCTAAAAATCCTTCCAATTTCATTGGTGTTGGTTGTGATCTCTCCTTTTTCATTCATAATTTTATTAATTTGGGTCCTTTCTCTATTCTTTTGGGTAAGTCTTGCCAGAGGTTTTTTCAATTTTATTGATTCTCTCAAAGAACTAGCTTCTAGTTCTGTTGATCTGCTCTACTATACTCCTGGTTTCTAATTCGTTGATCTGTGCTCTAATCTTGGTCATCTGCTTCCTCGTGCATGGATTAGGCCTGTCCCTCTGTTGCTGTTCCAGCTTCTTGAGGTGAGAATATGAAAACTGCATTTTAGATTTTTCTATTCTTTTGAGTGAGGCTTGGATGGCTATGTATTTCCCCCTTAGGACTGCCTTTGCAGTATCCCAAAGGTTTTGGACAGTTGTGTTTTCATTCTCATTGGTCTCCATAAATTGTTTAAATTGATTTTTGATTTCGTGGTTTATCGAGTCATTCCTGAGTAGGATGGTTCTTAGTCTCCAAGTGTTTGAGTTTCTTCCAAATTTTTTCCTTGTGGCTGAGTTCCAATTTCAAAGTGTTGTGGTCTGAGAATATGCATGGGATAATTTCAATCTTTTGGTATCATTTGAGACCTGTTTTGTGTCCCAGAACATGGTCTATTCTTGAGAATGTTCCATGGGCATTAAAATAGAATGAGTATTCTTTGGTTCTGGGGTGTAGTGTTCTATCTATATCTATGAGGTCCAACTCGTCGAGTATGGAGTTCAAAGCCATTGTTCCTTTACTGAGTTTTTGCAAGGGTGTTCTGTCTATTTCTGATAGTGGGGTGTTGAGGTCCCCTACTATTAATGTATTTTTATCTATATGTCTCTTTATTCTGGTTAAGAGTTGGCTTGTGTATCTTGCTGCTCCCCTGTTGGGGGCATATATATTTATAATTGTCATATCCACTTGTTGGATACATCCTTTAAGAATAATGTAGTGCCCTTCTGGGTCTCTAACTATAGTCTTTAGTTTAAAATCCAATCTATATGATATAAGAATTGCTACCCCAGCTTTCTTTTGACGTCCATTGGCGTGAAAGATGGTATTCTATCCCTTTACTTTCAGTGTTAATGTATATTCGGGTTCAAAATGAGTCTCTTGTAGACAGCAAATGGATGGGTCCTGTCTTTTTATCCAATCTGTAACCCTGTGGCATTTTATGGGAGCATTCAGGCCATTTACGTTGAGACTGAGTATTGAGAGATATGATTTAAATGATGCCATGTTGTCAGTAAAGTCTTTGTTTCTATAGATTGTGACTTTCTGTTCTGTATCACTCTTGGGGACTTCTTACCTTTATAGAACCCCCCATAATATCTCCTGTAGGGCTGGTTTCGTGGTTATGAAATTCGTCAATGACTGGCAATTCTGGAAGGTCTTTATATCTCCATCAATTCTGAATGACGGCCTTGCTGGATAAAGGATCCTTGGCTGCATGTTTTTTTCTGAAAGAGCTTTAAAAATGCCCCCCCAACCCTTGCTCTCATTCCAGGTCTGTGTAGACAGGTCTGACGTAATTCTTATACCTTTGCCTTGGTCCGTGAGAGATTTCTTTGCCCTGGCCGCTTTCAATACTATATCCTTGGATCTAATATTAGCGAATTGCACTATGACATGATGTGGTGTAGGTTTGTCGTGGTTGAGCTTGGGAGGGGTCCTCTCTGCCTCTTGGACATGAATGTTTGTTTCCCTTGATAGATTAGGGAAGTTTTCAGCTACAATTTGTTCAAATATCTCTTCTAGACCTCTGTTTTTCTCCTCCTCCTTGGGGATGCCAATGATTCTGACATTGGATCGTTTCATTGAGTCAGTAATCTCCCATAACCTACTTTCGGGGGCATGGATTTTTTTACGTCCAGCTTCTATTTTTGCNTGTTCAATGAGTATAGATTTTCAGTTTTGCAGGATGAAAAATTCTAGAAATCTGTTTCACAACAATGTGAATAAACTTAACACTACTGAACTGCGCACTTAAAAATTGTTATGATGGTTTAAAATGGTTAAATTTATGTTTTTTACCATAAGTAGATAAATACATACATACATAAAATGATAAGTAAACTAACACAACCATGTAAAAACTATTGACTTTCAAAAAGGTTTGATTTGTTATTTCTTTTTTTTTTTAAGATTTTATTTATTTATTTGACAGAGATAGAGACAGCCAGAGAGAGAGGGAACACAAGCAGGGGGAGTGGGAGAGGAAGGAGCAGGCTCATAGCAGAGGAGCCTGATGTGGGGCTCGATCCCATAACGCCGGGATCACGCCCTGAGCCGAAGGCAGACGCTTAACCGCTCTGCCACCCAGGCGCCCCTCTGAATTCCATTTCTGATAATTTTTTTATATCCATACCCATTTGTTCCATGGCAGAGGCCACAGACTCATTGTCTTTTCTTTGCTGGGGGGAATTTCTCCTTCTCGTCATTCTGATGAGGAGAGGTTGCGGGGTTGTCCAGGGCCCAAATTATTGACCAGTACCCAGACCATGTGCCCTTGTTTTATAGGGATCTTTGGGATGTGGGCTTCTTGATTTTTCAGCCTGTCTTCTGGGGAAGGGGTCTGCCTCACCAATACTCAGGCAACCCTCTTTGGGTAAAGTCTCCGTGTCCCCTGCGAGGGGGGGATAGGGATGGGCACACTGTGAGCCGGTATTTCCAGGCTTTTGTTCTCTGGCTGCTTTCCCTGGCTGTTTGCTGTGTCTCTTCTGAGTCAGAGCAGCAGTTGCTGAATCTCAGCCTCTGTGTCAGAACAGAGGGATCGCAGACCATTCTCCACTGATGATCTGGCCACTTTAACTCTGTTTCTGTTGGTGCTGCTCAACCCTGCAGCATCCCGGGATGTGCTCCCCACACCCGGCGTCCCAGCCCTCACTTCCAGGGCAGGCGCGTCTCTGTCCTTTGTGTTTCTATCACCGCCACCCGACAGCCACCCCTGCGCGCTCCAGAGCTCCCGGTCTCAGTCTGGATCCAGTGAGCACATCGGAGTTTGGAGTTCCGTGAAAAGTCTGGTGGCGCGCGCTCCCGGCTCACGGCCTCAGTCTGCTCTCTCGCAGGTGCTGGTCCGCGAGTCCGCCCGCTCCCTTGTGCAGGTGGCTACCGTTTCCTGGCGCCCGAATGCAGCGGCTCCCTCCCCCTTCCGTTTATCTTCTGATATCTGTGCACGGTCATGGCTCCCTGCTTCGTACCTCAATACTCAGCACTGGAGATGTTCATTTGTAGAGATCCAGATGTATCTTCCTGCATTTCAGGCTAATTCCGTGGATGTTCAGGCTGGTCTGGTACCTATCCAACTTGACTCAGGGGGCCGGCTGAAAAAGGTGTCCCCTACTCCTCCACCATCTTCCTTCCATATATCCTTAATTATTAAATAAGAAATTAAAAGCATTAAGGGAATCTTAGGCTTGTTTTTCAAAAAATTGTTTAAAGAATTTGGCACCCATATTTGAAGAAATGTCCCCTTATGTCCAACATAGCAGAAAAAGTTCAAGGTAACAAGAATAAAGGAGAGATCATTTAGTTTGCTTATTATTAGTTTCAACTAACATTTAATTATCATGTCATCTATGCCAGGCATTGACTATTTTATACAGCTACTCTTATGGTAACATGTATCTATCACTGTCCCTGCCAGACATTGATCAAAATATTCTTCATGTATTATGCTATTTATTCCTCATAATAAGTCATTTATAATGAAAATCACCATTTTGTACTTGAGGGATCTAAAGCACAAGTGTTTAATATTCCCAACATTGTAATACAAATAACCACTGATGCTTGGGTGAATATGGCATAGATCAGTGAGACCATGCTACTATCCCATAGGAACTTTCAGAATAATAAGAATTTGAGATACATCACATACCACTTCCTTCATTACCCTTTGCATCATCAGAGTTTGGATTCACGAAATATGATTGCTGACCTAACTCTGCCATTTACAGATTGCTTTACTCCAACCCAGTCTGTTCAGTTTCCTAAAGGTATTTCCTAATTGGTGAAATTACCTATTTCACAGGCTTATTGTTAGAGAAACATGGTATAATGTTTGCAAAAAGCTTAGTAATCTGAAAACTGAAGTTGTTATTTCCAGTCCCGATGGTCATGATGATACCCTAGTTTGTAAGCTCGTTATTGTGACCACGAAGTGATGAAATGATTAACTTCTCTTTTTACTACTAACATTTAAGCCACTGGGAAATGGAGAAAGACACCCTTACTAAGTAAATACAAGTACCCTGTAGTATTCCTCTCCCACATCCCCCACCTCCCCATCTCTCTCCATCTGTCCTTCCTTCTCTCTTTCCTTATGTTTAAATCTCCTGTATCATTAGCTTTTGCTGGGTAACCAAAAACCCCAATGCTTAATGACTTGAAATAACCACCATTTATTATCTCTCATGAGTTGAAGGGGTGATTGATAGAGCATTCTGCTGATCTGAGTGAGGACTGGCTGGGGCTGGCTGGTCTAGGACGGCTTCAGTAAGAGTGACTTAAGACTGTATTAGGTTATTTCTCATCTTCCAGCAGTTTAGCCCAGACTTGTTTTTAAGGCAGTGGTAGACTTTCGAGAGAGAGTGAAATCCCAAAAGTTCTCTTGGGTTCTACACTTGAAGAGCACATCATCACTTCTGGACACTATTAAAGCAAGTTACAAGGCCATCCCAGATTTAAGGGACTAGATTAAGAGACTTCTCTTGAGAGAGAGCACTGCAAAGTTACATTGCAAAAAGTGTGGGAATACAGAGGGATGTGGAGAACTGAGACCATGTTTTTTTTTTTTTTTTTGCAAATGATCTCTCAACCCTCCCATGTTCAGTGCCTACAAATTGGTAAATTCTCTTTCATGGCTTTAATCCCTTGCCTGCTTAATAGTCTTTGGCTAAGGTAGCCTTCAGTTTCAGGAAACTTCTGTTTCCTTATACTTTTACTTGTTTGAATGCACTAGTGTTCTTTGTTGTTGTATGGCCTGTAGAAGATATACTATTATTTATATTCCCTTCCAGGTTGTTATCCCCCACTCTTGACCTCAAGTATCTCCACAGGCTGGTCTTTGCTGCTTCCAGTGTTGCATGTGGTGACTTTCAGGGCCAGGGTTCTCTAGAATCAATCTAGCAGAGATTTGGCCTGAAAACTTCATCCTCTCCTGCTGGACATCAGGGACCACCACATTATTACTTGCTTTTATAGACGTTAAAACCCGAATTGTGGATTTATGACTCTTTGAAGCTTAGCAAGCTGGAGAGATGGTGCTCTTATCATATCTGTTGATCTAATAATCTCTAATTCCCCCAATTATATCCTTCCAACTAGATCTCTAAAGCTGTCTGCCAGGCCAAAGTGGATTTTTGAGTTAGCAAGGAATATTAGAATTTTCCTTCTTTCAATGTAATGCTCAGTTTGGGACATTACAAAACTGCCCGAATCTCGAGAGTTATAAATCTTTGAAAACACATTTCATTTTATTTACATATTTAAACATCTTCCACCTAGATTGATCTAAAGTGAGCCAACTGGGGAATACTAGTAAGCATCTGTGGCTGAACCTGGGCTCAAAGGCCTGGTATTGATACTGAGGCAGAGACATGCCTCTCAAATCTTAACCTTTTTTATGGTGACATTCAAAACTTTTTAAAGAAAAACCTACATTAACATGCTTAATGAATGAGCATATCTATTTCACCAAACCTTAGCAACAAGGTTCATTTTATTTTTTCCAATTTGATAAATAGAAAACAATACCTTGGTGTAATATTAATTTTCACTTTCTCTTCTTGGGAATGTAGTTGAATATCTTTCATATGTTTAGAACTATTCGTGTTTCACATCCTTCTAATTGTCCATTCATATTCTTTGGATTTTTGACACTTATCTTATGAATTTCCGAAAGTTCTTTACATGTTAGCCTTTGTAATGTGAGTTTTAAATACTTTTCTCAAATTATCTTTCATCCTTTAATTTTGAAAATAGTGTTTTTCTTTTAGGTTTTACACTACAGAAGTTATACACACACACACACACAGTCAAATGTATCCATCATTTTCTTTATAATTTCTAGGGTTTGAGCATTGGTAAGAAAGACTTACCCCAAGCCAAGGTTTAAAAATATTTTCCATTATTTTATTATATAATTTTAAAAATTTAAGTATGTGAGCCATTTGAGGTACATTCTAGTATGTGGTGGAAAGTACAGACCAGAGTTAGTTTTTCTAAATATTCATCCTGTTGTTCTATCATTTATTGCCTCTTTCCTTTCCAAACTGAGGAAATCCCCATGTATTCTTACCTTGCTTGGTTTTTATCATTGAGTGTTGAATTTTTATCAAATTCTTTTTCTGCATCAGTTGATATAATCACATGATATCATTTTTTTGTTTGTTAGTACAGTGATTATGCTGATTGATTTTCTAATGTGGACCCCGCCTTGCATACCTGGAATAAATACCATTTGGCCACGGTGTATAATTCTTTTCATACATTGTTCTATTTGATTTGCTAATATTTTGTTGGGGATTTTGCATCTATCATCATAAGAGACATTGGTCTGTAGTTTTCCTTTGTTGTAATGACTTTTTACTGGTTTCGATATTAAGGTAATGCTGGCCTCATATGATGAGTTAGGAAGTGTAAGATTGTGGGGACCTGGCATATTTTCTCTCTTAAATGTATGGTAAAATTTACCACTGAAAACATCTGGTCCTGGTGCTTTCTTTTTTAGAAGGCTATTAATTATTGACTGGGGGCTATTCATGTCACCTATTTCTCCTTGTTTTGAGTTTGGACAGTTGTGTCTTCTAAAGGAATTGGTCCATTTGATCTAAGTTGTCAAATTTGCAGGCATAGAGTTGCTCTTTAGATATCTTTATTAATCTTTTAATATCCTTAACAATCTCTTCCACTTTTTATTGACAATTTTGTCTTTATTCTTTTCTTGGTTAGATGAGGTAGGTATTTATCAATTTTATGGATTTTTCAAATAGCCATTTTTTGGTTTTATTTTTCTTTTTTAACTGTTTTCAACTTCTTTGATTTTTGCTCTAATTTTTATTTCTTTTTTTTTCTGCTTCATTTTAGGTTTAAATTGCTCTTTTCTAGTTTCATAAGATGAAAACTCATGTTATTGATTTAGATCTTTCTTACTTTCTAATACATACTTTAATATTATACATTTGGCTCCAAGAGCTTTGTGCACTGCTTTCCACAAATTTTGATAAGGTGTATTTGCATTTTATTGTAACTTAAAATATTTAAAAATTTTTCTGACCCATGTGTTATTTAGAAGTATGTTACTTATCTTCAGATACTTGGATATTTTCCTGTTACTGGTTTCTAGTTTAATTCCAGTACGGTGTGAAAATATACTTTGTATCTCTATTCTTTTAAATTTGCTCAGCTATGTTTTATAGCCCAGAATGTAGTCTATGTTGATGAATGTTTTATGTAAGCTTGAGAAAAATGTTTATTCTGCTGTTATTGAATAGACTCTTCTATGACTGTGAATTAGATCAAGTAGACTGATAGTGATGTTCATATCAATTGTATCCTTACTGATCTTCTGCCTGCTTGCTTTATAAATTACTGAAAGATGAGTGTTGAACTCTTCAGCTATAATAAAATATTTGTTTATTTCTCTATCAGATTTTACTCCATTTATTTTGATGTCCTTTTGTTATGTGCATTTATGAATATTATGGGTTTTTGGAGAATTGACTTTTTTGTGAGAGCGTGCGTGTGCGCATATACACGTGTGAGCTGTAAGCACTGGGGGAAGGGGGTGGGGGATGGGCAGAGGGAGAGAGAGAATCTTAAGCAGGTTCCATACCCAGTGTGGAGCCCAATGCAGATCTCTGTCTCATGACCCTGAGATCATGACCTGAGCCCAAATCAAGAGTTGGATGCTTAACCACTGAGCCACCCAGGTGTCTGGAGAATTGACTTCTTTACCATTGTGTCATACCCCTCTTTATTCTTAATGATCTTCCTTATTCTGAAGCCTGCTTTATATAAAATTAATATAAGCAATCCAGTTGTCTCTTGGTTGCTATTAACATGGTATATCTTTCTCTATTTCTTAACTTTTAATCTGAGTTTATACTTAAAGTGGGTTTCTTCTAGAGATATATATTTGGGCCTGAAAATATGTCTTTTAATTGGTATATTTAGACCATTTACAGTTTTGATTGGTATATTTAGACTAGTCACAGCTCCTTTCATTGTCTCATGATTTCTTCCTTAAACGGAGTTTGTGCTTCGTGCTCATCTTTTCAGAAGCAACTGTTTATCTTTTTCAATTTGCATAGAAATGATAGATCATATTTTCTCTATTTTGAGCAATATATTTTCTAACAAATGATTTTTTAAAATATGTTTATGCAGTTTGCTTTTTTCCCCCCAAAGATTTTTTTTTCATTCTTTGTAGTCCGGATGAAGTACCAATTCTTCTCCTCCTTCCTTTTCCCTTCCTCTTACCCTTCTTCTCATCCTTCCTCTTCTCTTTCCTCTTCTTATTCTTCCTTTTTTCTTCTTTCTTTTTGTTACTCATCTTTAAATAAATTAGAGTTTCCTGAGCCAGCTATTTACAGGGTATGGCTGTACGTCAGTGAAGGGAAAGTCCTGATTAACCTTTCAGGTTTCCTAGAGAAGGATTCTTGTTTTCCTGGCTGTCATAGAGGCAGTGTTTAGCTCACCTTCTTTATTCTCTGATTTTAACCACATCCAGAATTAGTTTTTGCCACTATCACTGTCATCCCCAAGTGTCTCAACAACCTCAGTAAAGGGACATGATCTCTGCTTCTCAAGGTCAATCCCTGAGCTCCACGACATGCATGTATGATTTGTGATGTTTGGGATGTCTACTAACAGTAGGCTCTCTTCATACCCCATGTACCTCCTCTCTCCTCCCTCACACTCTGATTCTTCTCCATCTCATTCTTGCTCACCTCAGCTCTTGCCATAGTTATGATAAATTCAGGATATTGTTATAGCTCTCAGAGTAAACCTTTCATAACCAGAGTGTATACTGGGATCATTGACATTCCTTTCTCCTTTTTCCACTCCTTTTGACCAGTCCCAGCTGTGTTTGAATTTTAAACATGAAATTTGCATAATTCAGTTTATTAATTTTTATTGTTTCTATTATTGTTTTTATTCACAGATGGAGAGAAAGATATTGAAATATGCCACAAGTACTCATACCATAGAATTTTTCTGGAGAGTTTTCTCAGAAACCACAGCTGTTTTTCCTCACAATATGGATTCAAGCCACACTGATTCAAAGGACATGTTAGAAGTTTTTTTTAACAAAAAAAAAGTTTTGTTTTTAACAAAAATAGTCTGGAGCATGAATAGAAAAAAGTGGGATCTTAATTCTAGTTCCTCTTCAACAGGTGTCTTTTCAACCCTTATGTAAATTCAAATATTAGAGATCTAAAAATAAATATGAGGGAACACAACTGCCAAATTCTGACTCAAATGCAAATATTTTAATCCAATTTCCACCAAATGTTAAACCCTAGTACACAAAAGAAACATCAAATAAACCTTTTAAGGCACATTATTAGGCACACTTTAACAAATCAAAATGAGGTGGTGTATCAAGTTGGTCTGGATGTCTCCTTATAGAGAAATGTGATATAGTTTTCAAGCTGATAATCATCATGTTTATTATTTTGTTTGTCACTGATTAAAACTGTAAGCGTTTTATTTTTTTAAAAGATTTTATTTATCCACTCAGTTGAGAGAGAGAGAATGAGCAAGAGGGACAGCACAAATGGGGGGGGGGAGGGAAAGAGGGAGAGGGAGAAGCAGACTCCCCACTGAGCATGGTGCCTGACTGGGGCTCAGTCCCAGGACTCTGAGATCATGACCTGGGCCAAAGGCAGATGCCTAACTGACTGAGCCACCCGGGTGCCCCCAAACTGTAAACATTTCAGGAAGATGGTGGAATAGGAGGCTCCCGAGCTCACCTTCTTCCACAAACATACTCAAGCAACAACTACATGTAATGTAATCCACCCTGAAAATGACCTGAGACTAGCAGAGCCAATCTTCCATTCCTCAAGGCATTAAAAGAAAAAAGAAAAAAGAGCCTACACCACAAAGGGTAGGAAGGCAAGAGCTGTGATAGGGAACCAAACCCTCACCCAGTGTGGCAGCAACCGACAAACAAGTAGGAGGGCTATCACAAGCATGGAAGCAATCCCTGAGAAGGAGATCAAGCCTCAAATTAGATACCCTGGCCCTGGGAGCCTGCACTAGGAAGACAAGCCCCCATAAAGTCTTGCTTTGAAAACTGGTGGGGCTTGGCTCCAACAGCTTGGAAAATTGGTAAGACTTAACTGTGGGAGAACCAGGGTGTTAAAGGAAATGGAATCTCCACTATTTTTTTTTTTTAAGATTTTATTTATTTATCCGACAGAGATAGAGACAGCCAGCGAGAGAGGGAACACAAGCAGGGGGAGTGGGAGAGGAAGAAGCAGGCTCATAGCAGAGGAGCCTGATGTGGGGCTTGATCCCATAACGCCGGGATCACACCTTGAGCCAAAGGCAGACGCTTCACCGCTGTGCCACCCAGGCGCCCCCGGAATCTCCACTCTTAAAAGCCAGCATGATATATCTCTTTGATCATGACCTAGTTTGGAAGCAGCAGTTTGAAAAGCATCTTGTGATATATGTGAAGATTGACTAATTTTTGAACATGTGCCAGAGGGACAGGGATCGGCAGAAGCTTTCTCTAGGAATGGAGGTGCTAGTGGGTACCATTTTTCTTGCCCTCTTTCAGCCTAGCTAGTTCAATACTTGTAGGAAACTGTACTGACACTCTCCATCTACCTTGCTAGCACTAATTGCCCAACAAAGGTGTTCCACTGTGGATCCACCCCTCAGGGGCAAGCCCAGCCCACCGAGTGTGCCTGCAGTAATCAAGGCTGATCATTACAAGGAGCTGGACTAAGAGCCGGCCCTGCCCACCAGAGCTCATGTAACAGTTGCAGCTCAGCCACAACAGTAGAATACACAGAGTGCACACAGGGGACACCTCTGGAATGTCTGGCTCTCATGACTAGGGTCATCATAGGACTGGGCACCAAAGGACATCCTCTAAACAAGACCACTACTTTGAAGACTAGGGATGTAGCTGACCTACCCAATACATTGTAAGAAACACAGACAGTCAAACAAAATGAGGAGATAAATATCCAAATGAAAGAAAAAGACAAAATACCAGAAAAAGAGCTAAACAAAATGGAGATAAGCAATCTATCTGATAAAGAATTCAAAGTAGTGCTCATGAAGATACTTAACTGAACTTGAGAGAAAAGTGGATAAAATCAGTGAAAACTTCAACAAAGAGATAGAAAATATAAAAAAGAACCTGCTAAAAATGAAGAACCACTATGAAAAATAATATGCTAACAACTGGAAAACTTAAAAGAAATAGATAAATTCCTGGAAACATATAGTGTTCCAAGACTGAACCAAGGAGAAATAGAAAAGTCGAATGGACTAATTACTAGTAATAAAATTGAATTGGTAATAAAAATGAAAGAAAACAAAACAAATAAAAATTTCTAAAAAATAAAGGTCTAGGACCAGATAGCTTCACAGGTGAATTTGACCAAACACATAATGAGGAGTTAATACATATCCGACCTTTTCAATCTCTTCTAAAACAATAGAAGAGGAAAGAATTCTTCCAAATTCATTTAGGAAGCCAGCATTACCCTGATACCAAAACCAAAGACACCACAAAGAATAATTATAGACCAATATCCTTGATGAACATAGAATAAAACTGGACCACTTTCTCACACTATCTACAAAAATAAACCCAAAATAGACTAGACTTTAAATATAAGACCTGAAACATAAAACTCCTAAAAGAAAACATACAGCAACCTCTTAGACATCAGCCTTAGCAATATTTTCTGGATATGTCTCCCTAGGCAAAGGAAAAAAAAAAAGGAAAATTAAACAATTGGAACTATATCAAACTGAAAAGCATTTGCACAGTGAATAAAATTTTAAAAAAGGAGAAGATATTTGCAAATGATATATTTGAAAATAGGCTAATATCCAAAATATATAACGAACTTATGCAACTCAACACCAAAAAACAATCTGATTAAAAAACGTACAGAGGGCCTGAATAGACATTTTTCCAAAGAAGACATACAAATAGCCAACAGACATGAAAAGATACTCAATATCACTCATCATCAGGGAAATGCAAATCAAAACCACAATGAGATATCATTGCATGCTGGTCAGAATGGTTGGTATAAAAAAGACAGGAAATAATGAGAACAGGTGAGAATGTGGAGGATTATGGAAACCTCAAACTGCTGGTAGGCTTGCAAATTGGTACAGCCGTTATGGAAAACAATGTGGAATTCCCTCAAAAAATGAAAAACAGAAATTCCATATGATCCAGTCATTTCACTTCTGGGTATTTATCTGAAGAAAATGAAAACACTAATTTGAAAAGGTAAATGTACCCCATGTTATTGCAGACTTATTTACAATAGCCAAGATATGGAAACAACCTAGTAGTCCATTGGTAGATGAATAAAAAAGATGTTGTAAACATGCACAATGAAGTGCTACTCAGCCATAAAATGGAGCGAAATCTTATTATTCAAAGTAACATGGATGGACCTAGAGGGCATTATACTAAGTAAAAGGAGTCAGAGAAAGACAAATACCATATGATTTCACTTATATGTAGAATCTAAGAAACCAAGGAAAAAACAAAAAGGGACAGACTTATAACTACAGAGAACAAATTGGTGGTTGCTACAGGGAAGAGGGATGAGGGAATTAAAAAAAAATAGATGAAGGTATAAGACGTATACATTTCCAGTTATAAAATAAATAAGCCAAGGGGATAAGGACAGCATAGGAAATATAGTCAATAATGTAATAATTTTGTGTGGTGACAGATGCTTATGGTGAGCATTTTGTAAAGTATATAATTATCAAGTCACTATGTTGTACACATGAAACTAACAAATCAACTATTTTTAATTGAAAAACAAAGACTATAAACATATTAATCTTTTCAATATTAACTTAATCTCCATTTTATCAATATATTTACATATAAATTAAGGAAAACATTATGCATAACATTTCCTTTGTTGCTTTCACACATTTTCAAAATACCCCATCTCCCCAGTTCTCTTTGGCTTTTTCAACAAAAGCAATCTCCGATAATCTTTATACAACTGAAGCAAATTAATTTGGATTGATTTATTTTTATCTATTTTTTTTGTAACTGATTTGAAACCACACTGATTGTTAGGTACACAGTGATACTATTTTCAGTTTAATAGCTATTGAGTTCTTACTGGGCAGTGAAAGGTAACCTATGTAAATGTCCTATGAAAGAGTAATCATTTTTATTGACTAATGTAGTTTAAGTAAAAGCTTCTGAATCAATTGTTCACTCAAGGGACATAGATTAACTAAATCTATTGACAAGGTAAAAAATTCCATGACTTTCAAAAATTATATTTTATATGTGGAATTTTGTCATTTCAAACCAATTCAATAAACAAGCATTGAATTCTGACTCTGATCAGAGTTAGGCTAAAATTACAAAATTCCTAATGATGAAAGATTTAGTTATAGAATTATCATATCATTCTGAGACACAAAGTAGATTATAAAAAGGAACACAGGAAGCTACATGCAAAAGAATGAAAATGGATCATCATCTTTACCATACACAAAGTCAACTCAAACTGGATGATTAAAAACTTGAATGTAAGATCTGAAGCCATAAAACTCCTAGAAGAAAACATAGGTGGTAATCTTGGGATTCCTCTTGATGATTATTGGGTGCGGGGTGGGATTTGATGCCAGAAGCCAAGACAACAAAAAATTAACAAGTGGGACTATACCCAATTAAAAAGTTGCACAGCAAAGAAAACCACCACCAAGATGAAAAAGCAACCATTTAATGAGAAAAAATATTTTCAAATAATATATCTGATAAGGGGTTAATATCCGAAATATGTAAAGAACTCATACAACTCAATAACAAAACAATCCAATTAAAAATTGGGCAGGGAGGGGAGAATCTGGGTGACTCACTTGGTTAATCAATCCAACTCTTGATTTTGGGACGGGGCCTGATTAAGATTCTCTCTGCCTCTGCTTCTGCCCCTCCCCCTTTCCCCCACCCAGGCTCATGTGTGTGCTCACTGTCTCTCTCAAAAAAAAAAAAAGAAAGAGGATCTGAATGGACATTTTTTTCTTTTTCTTTTTTTTTTTTTTAAGATTTTATTTATTTATTTGACAGAGATAGAGACAGCCAGCAAGAGAGGGAACACAAGCAGGGGGAGTGGGAGAGGAAGAAGCAGGCTCATAGTGGAGGAGCCTGACATGGGGCTTGATCCCCTAACGCCGGGATCACTCCCTGAGCTGAAGGCAGACGCTTAACGACTGCACCACCCAGGTGCCCCTGAATGGACATTTTTTCAAAAAGAACATACAGATGGCCAACAGGAACATGAAAAGATGCTCAACATCACTAATAATCAAAGAACTCCAAATTAAAATCACAATGAGATTACTTCACACCTGTTAGAATGGCTAGTATCAAAAAGACAAGAAATAACAAAAGTTGGTAAGAACGTGGAGAAGAGGGAACACTTGTGCACTGTTGGGAATGTAAATTGATGCAGCCACTGTGGAAAACAGTATGGAGATTCCTCAAAAAATTAAAAATAGAATTGCTATATGATCCAGCAATTTTACTCCTAGAATTTATCTGAAAAAAGGAAACACTAACTCAAAATGACATGTATACCTCCATGTCTATTGCAGCGTATTTATGATAGCCTATATATAGGATAACCTAAGTGTTCATCAATAAATAAATGGGTAAAGAAAAAATGGTAGATATATATATATATATATATAATAGACCTATCAATAGATAGATAGATAGATATGATAGATATGATACAATGTTATCCAGTCATTAAAAAAGAATGAAATCTTGCCATTTGTGACAACATGTATGGACCTCGAGGGCATGATGATAAGTGAAATAAGTCAGACAAAGACAAATACTGTGTGATCTCACTTACATGTGGAATCTTGAAACAAACAAACAAACAAACAAAAACAAGCCCATAGTTACAGAGCTACAGAGTACAGATTGGATGTTGCCAGAGGCAGGGGGTAGGGGTGCGTAGTGGGTGAAATGGGTGAAGAGGGTCAAAAGGTACAAACTTCCATATGAGATGAATAAATTTTGGAGGTATAATGTACAGCTTGGTGACTACAGTTAATAATATTGAATTGCACATTTGGAAGTTGCTAAGAGAACAGATCTTAAAAGTTCTCCAAGGATCTGGACAATTATATTCAGAAATGTTACTTGTAATTTTGGACCTGTGGTTTTAAGTTAGCTGTTTCCATATAAAAAATTAGTTTTTGTTAGTTTTCAGAAGGATAATGACAACATCAGAGCCTAGAATAGGAAGAATGCATTTGTCATTCCTGTAGCACAATTACTTGTATAATGGGGAAGTCAGAGGTGTATAACCAATTAGAATTGATTTTCTCGGCAGGAATTAGTAGGAAATGTCTTATAAGTATGGTAGGTTGACCATTTATTTATCTCCACTCTTGCAAAAACCTACCATGACAATTTTTTTAAAAATGAATGTAGTTATATAGATATATAGAAGAGAGAGAGAGAGATGCTTTTGTAGATGGGTAAATTGTGAAGTTATAGAGCCAAAGGGTTTGAGGGCACCATAGATGTTTCCTCATCTAATATATTCATTAAAGTTCAGTCTCAACAGTTGGTTTCCAAAATCGTGTTTTAGGGCATTGCTAATTACCTAAAGTTATTCCTTATATTAGATTGAATTCTTTTTCTTAGAAACTTGTTGTGTCTTCTGGAACCACACGTACCAAGTATAATTTCTACTACTAGTAATAATACATGAAATATTTGAAAGTGCTTTTTCTTTTTTTAACTTAAAACTTCTCCTCTCCAGATTGATATCTCAAATTCATTCAGCGATGTCCAAATGACATGATATGAGCCCATTCTCTTTCTGATCACTCTCCTTTCATTATCCTTCAAGTTGCTAGTAGTCTGAATTTTAATATTTTGGTGCACAGTGCTAAAGATAGTGTGGGTTTAGCTGATCAGAGGAAGGTTATTTTATATCTTTCCCCTGGAAATGTTTTTAAAATTGGAATGTCTCTACAGAGAGTAATGCTTAACTTTAGCCTCTCTCAGTCACTTAAAATATTTTTAAAGATATAATCTTGGGATCTTTTATTCTTTTAACTGACAAAATATAATATTGGGATTCCTGTATTCTTTCAATACACTGGCAAGAGCCACATTATTATCAATACAGAGACTTTAAATAAATATTTTAAGTCCCTTGAGACAGTACATCATTTCACAGGACAGGTCACCACTCCTATTTTTAATTTACTCTAATAATATGAAGAGAAGTGAAGGAAAATTTTCCATAGACACTTCAATAGGAGTTTGATTTTCTCCTTTATTACCTCAGCAAGTCCAGTCAAAGGGGCACAACCTCTTCTAACAATTCTTAAAGTCAAGTTGATTCCAAACATACTATCAACCAGTTTCAAAGGTATTTTTTATTTATCAGAAAGAGAGAGAGAACAAGCATGGGGAGTGGCAAGTAGAGCAGGCAGAGGGAGAAGCAGGCTCCCTGCTTAGCAAGGAGCCCAATGTGGGACTCAATCCCAGGACCCTGGGACCATGACCCGAGCCTAAAGCAGACACTTAACCAACTGAGCCACCCAGGCATCCCTATCAGCCAGTTTCAATTCAATGCCCTCCATGGTATCAGTAATGTACCAAACAGTGAGAAGCCATAAAAAAATAAATAAATAAAAAGACAAGGTTCTCATCCTCAATGTTACCACAGTTTTAGGAGAAGACAAAGATAGAAATGAAACTATTAAAAATATAATATAGTATAACTTTTACATTACAAAATGTGTGAAGAATTCCCTAAAGGTACATGCCAGTCATGTAACAAATACGACCATCTACTCTGTGCCGGCACTATCCTTGTGCGCTCAGTAATGTCACTTAATATGTAAAAAGACATTCATAATACAGCATGATTAATAATATGAGAGATGGTGTTAACTAGAACCAAAAGCTTAATAAATAAAAGCAGTTGATGCTTTTTGTTTAAATACATTATTTTTTAATTACTGACTTTATATTTAATTAAGACTTCTATCTCCCTGTGGTCTTTTATAATTAAAGCTTGAAAAGGCCCTTAATATTCTATTTAAATATTTAATAACTACATAACTCCTTTAATTCACTGTCCATAATAATATGTTCTTAAATTTGTATTGAAGGATCTTTGACTAATTTGGTGGGTTTGTTCATTCAGGTGCCTGTGGACTGCTCATTTCTGTAAGTTGCAGGGAATTTTTGCTTTACAATAACAATTCCCTAAAGTTACTTTTTTCCAGTGACTCTTATGTAGAGAAAACACTTAAATTAAAATTATATCCTACTGGTTCATAATGCAGATCTACATCAAGTCACACTTGACAGGAAATCTGAACTCAAATATCTCACTCTCTTAATGTTATATTCAGTTTTCTTTGATAGTTACCAAACATTTACCAAATATGGTAACACTTGAATCAAGTAAAAGAAGATAATGGATTACATATATTTAAGTTTAGCTAATATGGAAATTACTGCTAATAATTCAGGGGCCACCACTATATGTCAGCGGTGATTTTCTACAAATGTTAGCCAAGAACAAAGTTTTTGTAGTCAATACTAATTAAATTCTGGCCATCAAGTAAATATCAGCTAACCATAAAAAATTTCCAACACAATAAAATACAGGATAAGAAATAATTGTATTATTCAAGTATATTACTTGAGAGCTATACTTTAAAAAAAACTCATAAATCTATGAAACAAGTTATATCTCCTTTATTATTTCAATCTTTCAATGTATTAATTACTATTGTGTAATAACACAGCAAGCTTAGTGGCTTAAAACAACCAGCATTTCTTATCTCATAGTTTCTGTAGGACAGAAATACAAGAGTGGTTTAGCTGGGTGATTCTAGCTTAGGGTCTCTCTTGAGGTTGTAGTCAAGCTCTCAAATAGAAATACTATCATCTCATGGTCAGACCGAAGATTTACTTCCAAGCTGATTCAGGTAAGTGTTAGCAAATCTAGAAAAATATGCCTCTGACTTCATTCATGTGGTTCTGGCAGGTTTACCATGTGGCGTTTTCTTTGGCTGCTTGGATATCCTCACAACATGGCAGTCAGCACCCTCCTACCTCTCCTCTCCCTGCCCCCAACTACCTTAGAACATGGCAGCTGGCTCCCCCAGACCATATGATTTGAGATACAGAGAAGGAGGGTACACAGTTAAGACAAAAATCACTGTCGTTTTAAAATTTAATGTCAACAGTGACTTCCTCTAACTTCTGCTGTATTCTGTTGCCTAGAGGTGAGCTATTAAGTGCAGTCCACATTCAAAAAGAGATGAATACACTTCATCTATTGAGAAGAGGAGTATCAAAGAATCTGTGGACATGTTTTAAAACAGCCACATCTAATCACTAACTATAATTTGGGAAATCTTATAGAATTCTTAAAGGAAAACTTAGTAATAAGATCCCATACATTTTATACATGTAAAATACATAAAGGGAAATATCTTGGATATATATTATTGAAAAGTGTTCTCAGAGTCAGAAATCTACTTGGAATTCTTAGAAGAACCTACTTCAAGGTGTGATTAGAAAGACATAAAAGAGTAACTTTTTTTCTTACTTCTGTCAACTGTCATTGCCATAAAGCTTCTCTCCTATTTTCCTTAAATCCAAGAGTTTGATTCCTTTTATGCCATCCTTTTTAACATGTTTAGAAAACTGGTATCATAATTTTCAGAGAAAGTATGGTATGCCATATCTTTCTTTGGTTTGTTGGTTTCTTTCTTCTTCAAATCTCAATGTGTTTAGACATTTTTTGCTGAATGTCAAATTCATTTTCATTTTATAACCGTATCTCCAGGGAAGACTAAGCAGCTCTTCCATTTTCCCTTCTCTTGAGATTAATTTGCATTTTATAAACTGTTTCTGAATAGGCTTTCTGATGGAAAGAATATTTAAAGGCATCAAAAGCTTTTTTTTCCTCTTAGGAACATATTAAATATTTTTTATTAATAAGTATAACTTGAACATTGAACAAGAAATTCCCCAATTTATATTTAATAGACCAATTTGGGAAGTTATTTCAAACATTCAAAGAGCCATCCAAATTTATCTTATGACTAATGACTAAATTATTTAATATTGGGATAATATTTAATAACAGACTATCTGACGCAACTAAGAAATTTCTCTAATGATACTGACAAAAGACACAATGGAAATGGAAAAGATAAAATTCAGACTTCAATTTTAATAAGAAGCAGTAGAATGAAATTCCTAAAAAAAATAAAAGAATATTGGTGATGTAGAAGGTAGTCACCATTTTAGGAAAGTGATAAGTAGGAGATCGTCATAGTGAGGCAAGCTTATTCCAAAGTACGAAGATGGATTAAAGACAGCCCTGTAGCTTTAGCAATACTGTGGGATCACAGTACGAGAGCTCCTTTAAGGATGTAAACATGTATGACCTGCCTTTGACTACACTGTCATCACAATAAAAAAAATGTAATCAATTTTTGCTACTGCTGTCATCTTCATGTCCACATTTTTGGACCTGGCTTATCCATATTAAACTCTGGGGAATCAAAGAATGCTCCAACAATTTTACTTTGACTCCTCAAATTTGCCTTGACTTTATCCTATTAAATGCTTTTTAAGCTCACTGACCGTGTCTTACTTACATTGGTATTTCCCCACAGAAATGTTAGAATTTTACATTTATTAATTAGTACATTTAGTTTGTTGAATCAAATTTTTTAAATGTTACCAATGAGTTGAGTATGGGGAAAAGCCATCTAAAGCAACACACATAGACAGGTGAACTATACATTTTTTAAATCTCAAATAAAATTTAATTGTTATATAATTTAAGAGCCAACTAAATCCCATGGAACACAGACATACCTATAGAACTACATAAAACTATATTTTGGGCTTTTTTTGTAAATAACTAAAGAAACACCTTTATATAATTAGAACATCTGTTTGCACTAAACAATATAGAAAAGTTATAATTATTTAATATATATTTTTGTGCTTAATTACCCATATGATCCATTAAGCCCATGGAGAACCTTTAACATCTGGTAAAATGAAGGGGCAGAAGCTGTTCTGATTAATCCAACTAATAAGGTGTTGCTTAATTAGGAAATGCAAGCTATGCATAGTGTTTTCCTAAATTCTAATGGAGCCACATGCAAGCTATGCATAGTATTTTCCTAAATTCTAATGGAGCCACATGCAAGCTATACATAGTGTTTTCCTAAATTCTAATGGAGCCACATGAAAGCCTTCTATAAAAATTCAGGTACAGAATGCTGAGTTTATTTTTCCACAATTTTTACATTATTAGATTCATCAATTGAAAGGGAAAGATTAACTAGTGCCTTTATGTTTGAAATTCTAAGACTAATTTTAGAAAAATCTATTGGTAAAATTACTTTTTCTAATGTTTTATCCTCCAACCCTTCCTAGCAGCCCTTGATGCTTTCAATCTTTTTACATTTTGAAACTGAGTCCTTACACAAACTATAGGACATCATAATAATGATAATGGCCCTGCCTTTCTTTCTCTTATTTCTCCTCTTACCTCAATATTTGCTTTTGTCAAATAAGAATATTAGAATAAAAAATAACTGCCACTAAGTACTGTTATCCCCATCGTTTAACACACAAGGGAACGTTGAGCAGTAAAGAGAAAGAGCACAGTCTTAGATTAAAGGGCAATTGGCAAATTTAGACTATGTTAAAGAAAATGAAAATACTAAAACATGTTTAATATAGGTAAATACAAAATATTTTCTTTACAATATATATAAATAGCTAACACATGCTGAGTGCTTACCATGTACCAAAGACAATAAGTACTTTAGATATATTATTTATCAGTCTCCTATGACAGGATACCATTATTAACCCTACTTTATAAAAGAAGCATTTAAACAATCAGTGTTAAAGCAAGACTTACAGAAATCATTTTAAGTCCAGACCCTAAACTTCTCACAAATGTAAAATGTATGTATTATTTATTATTGGTCCACTTTTATCAATTTGGGGATATTTCCAAGAACATATGTCAGAGCTTAATTCCAACAACTTCAACAACAAAAAATAGAAATATTTTTGGCCATGATTTTTCTTTTCTTTGCTTTTTTAATAAGATTTTACTTATTTGAGAGAGAGAGAGCACTAGAGCAGCGTGAAGGGCAGAGGGAGATAAAGACCCCTGGCTAAGCAGGGAGCTTGATGTGGGGTCCTCGATCCCAGGACTCCAGATAATGACATGAGCCAAAGGCAGATGCTTAATCAACTGAGCCACCCAGGCCCACCCCCCACCCCACCCCCGGCCCCATGATTTTTCTAAAAGTAAAATTTGATGAAGTAGATGAGTTGCAACTTTTTTTTTTCATTCTTTCCCAGTGAATTGGGAGAAGCTTCTTTCAATAATTTCCCTACTTCTCTTTCATTTCCTCACAGGATTTGGAAAAAAAAATTGGAGGGAAAGGCAAGATATCTCGCTTTTGAAACTTTCAAGAAGAGAGCTTTCTACTTTTCAGCCCCTTATGCCTTGGGGAGATCTTCATACCCATAGCTCTGATAGATCAAATGGAACAATAAGGACCTTCTAATAAGTATCCATGATCCAGTGAAAAACGCATCTCAAAAACACTGAATTGGACAATGCTAAAAATTTAATTTAAATCCATAAGTCCATGCTTATGTAACTAATTCAGACATCTGCTTTTGCTAATAGAGCCAAACATAAATTTAAATTCTCTAGTAAATAGACTGTTCCACTCCCTAACCATGATATTAATTAGTACAAAGAAAAAAGTTAATTAGTCTTGGCCTCTAGAATTTGTCAAGTTTCTTTAATACTTCTGTTGTATTAATGTGAAGTTATTCTTGCCCTTCATATTTAGAATCTGTTATATCTGTATTTGTATCCTCTTTTAAATTTCTAATATTGCTTACTTGTGACTTCGCTCCTATTTTCTAGATCAATCTTCATGTATATGTCTGCTTTTTAGTATTTTTGAAGAATTGAATTCCGGTTTTTGAATGCTTTTATCTGTTCTTATTTTTATTACCTCTTTGCTTTTACTTCTTTTAGGGTGATTCTTTATTCACCTTCTAGTTTCTTCAATTAGATGCTTCCCCCACATTTTATAAATTTCCTCCTCTTTCAGTATAAGCACTTAAAACTAAATTCCCTCAGAAGTGTCATATCCACTTCACCCTCTAAAATTATGTCATGTTCATTTCTACATATATTTACTTTCCACTATGATTTCTTCTTTGATGTTAGAAATATTTAGAAGTATGTCTTAATTTTTCTAAAAGGCTTTTAGATTAATCATTTTGTTGTTTTACAACTTAATTGCAATATGTTTAGAAAATGTTTCATTAGATACTGCAAAAACATTTTAAAGTTTAGGACTCTCTTTCTGGCCTATATAGTGAGATTTTGTAAATATTCAATGTGTCCTTGAAAACAATGTGCATTCTTGATTCTTGGGTGCATTCTTCAAATATATGCCCATTAAATCAAGTTTGTTAATTGTATTGTTCAAATATTGCATACCTTGTCCAACTTTTTATCTGATAACATAGCTAATACAAATTTTCTTCTGATATTTTCAAACTCTCATGTTCTCATAGCTTCAATATATTTCTTGTAAATAGAATATAATTGGACCATTTTCCATCTAACATTATAATACTGATGTGTTGGCTGCTAAATATAGCATATTTACACTTATTTTGTTATTACTGTTGTATTTTTAACTCATGTCTTCAATTTTACTTTCTATTTGGCCTGAAAGAAAAGCTTTTCTTCTCTTTGACTTTTTTCATTTTTTAAAAGATTTTTATTTAAATTCCAGTTAACATATAGTATAATATTAGTTTCCAGTGTACAGTTTAGTGATTCAACACTTACATACAATGCCTGGTGCTCATCACAACAACTGTCCTCTTAATCCCATCACCTATTTATCACTTCCTCTCTCCCCTCTGGTGACCATCAGTTTGTTCTCTATAATTAAGAGTATTTCTTGGTTTGCCTCTCTATTTTTTCCGCCTTTGCTCATTTTTTTTTCTTAAATTCTGTATGAGTTAGATGATATGGTATTTGCCCACAATGAGATATCATCCCACATCTGTCAGAATGGCTAAAACCAACAGCACAAAAAACAACAGGTGTTTGTGAGGATGCAGAAAAAGGGGAACTCTCTTACACCGTTGGTGGGAATGCAAGTAGGTACAGCCACTCTGGAAAACAGTATGGAGTTTCCTCAAAAAGTTAAAAATAGAGGTACCTTATGATCCAGCAATTGCACTACTAGGTAGTTTCCCAAAGAATACAAAAATACTAATTAAAAGGATACATGCAGCCTGATGTTTATAGCAGCATTATCAACAATAGCCAAATTATGGAAATAGCTGAAGTGTTCATAGACTGATGAATGGATAAAGAAGTGGTATATATATATTATGGAATGTTAGCCATAAAAAAGAATGAAGTCTTGCCATTTGCAACAACGAGGATGGAGCTACAGAGTATATTTGACTTCTTAAAAATAGATTTTTTCTTTCCCCATACGGATGAAGTTTGTGTAGATATATTTTCTGCTTAGCAGTTTCTGTGCTCACTCTTCCGTCTTGCAACCTAAACATCTACTTTGGGATAATTTTTCTTTTTTAAAAGTACATCCTTTTAAAAGTAAAAGTACATTCTTTAGAAGCTACTTTAGTGACAGCCTGTTGGTAGCAAGTTTAGCTTTTGTTTATCTGAAACATTTTTTCACTCTTATTCTTGAAGGTAATTGTTGTGGGCACACAATTCTAGATCAACACTCCCTATCACCACCTTGTCTCCCACCACCCTAGCACTTTGGCAATAAGGATTTCTTTATCTTCTTTTCCCATTGTTTCTATTGAGAAGTTAACTGTTGGAAGAATTATAGTTTACTCCTTATTCTCATATACTCCATTGCTGATCAGACAGGTTTCTTTTCACTGGTTAAGGTTTCCCTAAATTTCTAGAAGTCCAGACTGCATTTAAAAAGCTTTCTTAAAAATTCTTTTACCTAGTATCTGTATATGTCAGAGACACTTCAAAATATCTAGTTTTCTCTGTTGTGGGAACTTGACATCCTTCAGCCTTTGCCTTTCAGGCAGGAGACTGAAGATTTTCAGAAACTGGGAGAGTTACTTTAGTAGCTCAGCAACCTGGGTTCCTTATCTGTGGAACAGGAGTAGTAATTGTGACTACCGCAACACAGGTGGGTTGTTTCATGAATTAAATGGGTTAATGAACGTCAAGCAACTATAACAGTGCCTGGCAAGTTGTAGGCACCCAGTAAGTAAGTGGCGTAGTGGTTGTGGTGGTTTTAGTGTTGGTAATGGGAATTCCTTCTGATATAGTAGTTCCGAAAGGGGCACTCGGGTCTTCTACTATAGTGCTAATTTTACTTTAAATTTTATTTTTTTTTAATTTTTTATTTATTTGACAGAGATAGAGACAGCCAGCGAGAGGGGGAACACAAGCCGGGGGAGTGGGAGAGGAAGAAGCAGGCTCATAGCGGTGGAGCCCGATGTGGCTCGATCCCATAACGCTGGGATCACGCCCTGACACGAAGGCAGACACTTACCCGCTGTGCCACCCAGGCGCCCCAACTTTAAATTTTAAATTATTGAAGTAAAAATTATAATTCATTAATCATGACACTACTAAATATCTCTCTGCACAACTGAAAAGTGGTATATATTAGTCTTTCCAATGAGATTTAAAACTCATTGACAGCAAATTACATTATACTTTATTCATATTCTCCACTGAGCCTTACACAGTGCCTAGTGCATAGCAGATTCTAAGAAATTACAGCTATAATAATTTTTTCAACACTTTTATTTATCTGGCTTTATTCTACCCATACTTTCCCTATCCTGTTTTGATAATTAGGTCTGTTCTAAGAACGTTGCCCTCTTTTCTTGCCAAACTCATTTCCTTCAAGAATGGACTTAATGTTTATCTTGCCTATTGTGCTTTTATTAAGTAAATAAAAACTAAATGCTTTCTTTGCAAACACTAGAAATACTGGCTATAAAAAAGAGATAGTGGAAAATTTTAGTGCAGTAAGAGAAAGATAAAGAACATCAAATTATACAGATTTAATTCGTATCTCAAAGCAAGGTTTTTAAAATGCCTTTTTTGATGGGTCCATGAAGCCATTTTGTATCCATCAAGCTGAATCCATTTTGCTGATACTGTTTTTGCGGTCTTTATTCTAATCAAGTGGAATTGAGAACACTAGTAGTGGAATGCAGTGTGTAGAGATTTTCTTAAGATCTACCCATTCTCCCAATCCTCATCTCCCAATACACAGCATTTATTATGTGATTTGGTCATCACTTCCACATTTTTTACTTGATTAAACTTTGATTTGATATAATAGATATTAAATTTCCTTATTTTTCTAATTGTGATGTTTATATTTAACACAATATGAGGAAAATACAATACCTTTTCTACAACCCATTTAATGGAATGGTGCCTACAACACCCAATCTCTATTGCTTTTTTTCTGTCTGTATATCATGAATTAAACTTACCATAAGTTAAATCTAGTTTTCTCTTCAGTATATTATGTGCAACCTTTTTTATCATCCCAGTGGGAGCTAAGGTTAGTTGTATCTTTTCTTTAGTTGTCCAAGTTCTGCAAACAGCGTAAACCAGAAGGGCCATTTATCCCTTCGACAACGTATTTGGGAATCTTTCAGCTCATCTAGGCTCACTTTTATAAAACTCATTTTTATCATTTAAAAAGGGTCATACTGCTCAACAGTCAGAAATAAAGATAGACTTTTATAGGTAAAAAAAAAAGCCTTTGTGTTCTGTACTCTTTAAATTTTTTTGCTGTAAAACTGCAAAAGCATATAGAAATTTTAAGTACTCTCAACAGATCATTTTTAACTGTATAATCATATGTATCTACCATGATGGTTGAAATGATATTTCCTTCCTGATTTAGTTTTCAATCACTTTATGCAGCAATGATTATATTTACTTTTTGAAATCTTCCAGAATCCAGCTGGCTCAATTTTTATTTTATTGAAATGTTTTTGTGATGGCTCAATTTTTATTTTATTGAAATGTTTTTGTGAGTCTTTAAGATCTCTGAGTGCAGTAATGTTGCCCTCGAGTGAGCATTATATGTATAGTCAGTAATAATGAAGTATTAATTTTAGTTTTTCCTTAACCAACTGCAGGATTGGGAATAATAATGACAAACAGTTCTCTCTCTCACACAAATGTATGCTACTTGAGCCGAACACTAAGAGCTTCCTAATAAATAAAATGAGTCTTCCTCTTCCAGATCCTTTTGCCCAGGTAACCTGTCTTTTCATTTTATGGATGAATTTGCAGTTGAATTAATTTCCTTCTATCTTTCAAAGGAGGCCTTTGGCCATGTTAATGACAAGGACAAATTTGCCTTCCTCTGTGTCCCATGGACACCAGGATTTAGATGACTGCATTAGCAAATACAGCTTGGCAACAGATTATCTGGAATCAATTCTAAGAGTGACTCATCCTTCCTGACACTCTTTCCAAAGGCAAGCCCTTCTGCAAGAATAGCCCTTACTTTCTTCTGAACACTGATACATATGCTTGGAAAATCAGAGAGGGGAAGATAGTCTAGATGGAATAAAACAAAATGCTAACCTCACTTTAATCCCCTACAGTAATCCCCAAAGAGCAATTATATTATAGAAATAGTAAAGTCTCTGGAATCTCTAGTGTAATTTTTCCTTTATTTTAAAAAATTGTTTTTAATTTATTTTCTTAACTGGGGCAAGGGGGATGCTGACTGGTTTGGTTTAGAGCTTATAAATGCATGTATCCCTCCCATAGTGCATGTGAGGTCATCTCATGGTTGAGGAATTCAAAGACAAGTGGGAGAAGTCCCCATCACTGGCCATTTTCCTTTACTTTTAGAACCATCTTTTTGACCTTGCTATGTGACAAAGGAAATTTATCTTAACCATATAGAGACCATGCTTCTTAGGTATAATTGGTATGCTTGTCTTAAAAGTCTCTGATATCAGTGAAAGAATTTTTCTCTCTCTTTTATATATATTATTACGTAATAACAACACTCAATACTAATGTCTGAATAGAGCTTCAAAATTTTATATTAATAAAATGTGTTCAGACTAACAATGATTATATTCCCTACTAACATAGTTGAATTTGCATTTGTTACACAAAGTGCCGATTTATCATGTGATCAGACTGAACTAGATTCTTTCACATACTTTATCTCATTTTGGTTTATTTCTCCCATTTTTTCAGAAAAAAAATATGAAGCTTCATGTAGTTAAATATACAAGTTCACACTGCCAGAAAATTATGGACCAGTAAAGCCAGCCCTTAAATTGCTGTTTTTATTATATCCCACCAGTATTGAAAAAAATACTAATAATGGTATTTATTGAACATACTCTGAAATTGTATGTGCACAGGACTCTAGAGGCTTTATTTCACTTAAACCTCCCAACAGAAGGACATAAATACTAGAATTACTCCCACTCTGTAGATAAAGGAATGAGAATTCATTGACTCACTAAGCTAGAATGTATTCAGGTAGTGGGTTCCAGAGTGCATGCAGCTACCCATCATGCTGTGCTGCCCTTGAATCCCTCATTTAAAACAGGATAGAAGCAGGGGTGCCCCAGTGGCTCAGTCAGTTAAGCCTCTGACTCTTGATTTCAGCTCAAGTCATGATCTAGGTTCATGAGATCGAGCCCCATGTTGGGCTCTGTGCTGGGTGTTCTTCAGATTCTCTCTCACCCTCGCCCTCTGCCCCTCCCTCACAAAATTTAAAAAAAAAAAACCTGTTTAAAAAATAAAGCAGGATGGAAGCATTCTGTAGAAGTTGGTCATTCCTTAAATATTTTGCACACAACTGTATGCTGTATTCATTGTAGAAGTCACATAATCACGCTTCAACCGTTAAGTTCTATCTTTCAGAATTCATGTGCAGCATGAATTCAAATACATTTTATGGCTCCACATACTTTTCCTTTGAAAGTAGAAATAATAGTAAAGACAAAAAGAGGTAAGTAAAACAAAGAGAAAATGAAGAACCAGCACTGAGCCAAGCCAAGGTGAAGACTGAGAAATGGTGGTAGGAAATCTTAACACTTATGAATAGGTTGTTAAAGATGTTTCCGTTTGGAGTTTAAACTCCAAAATCCTAATTAAAGTTCCTTAACTTATTTCCTAAAGGCCAGACTGCTCCAAGTCTTTCTAGAGATACTAGTTTGAACAAAGCCTAAGACCCTTGCCTTATTGTTTTAAATGTTTTTATTTAAGTGCATTATACAAATAGAAAAGTGATCAAATCACAAATATACAGCGTGATAATATTTTTACAAGAACCCACATCAAGAAATAGTATTACTGACAACGGGGAAGTCAATGTCATCTCTGTTGCAGTCACTGCCTTTAACAGTAAGCATTATCTTGCCTTCCAGTGGTATTTAGTTTTGCAAGATGTACTTTATATAAATAGAGGATTATGTACAGTTCTCAAAATTACATTTATGATTCTATATCATTGTATTTCATTGTAGAATGTTCACTGTTGTTATATAGCATTCATTGCATGATATACAATTATGTATTTATTTATTCTACTATTTGTGGGTATTTGGGTAGCTTTCAGTTAGGGGCTAAAACAAATAGTGCTGTACCTGGACTCTACTAACAGCATCTTTTGATGAATAAAAGCCCTTAATTTTGACATAGTACAATTTTTATCATATTTTTATATTTTTTATTTTTACTTTTATTGTTAGTGTTTTATATTTTGTTTTTGCTATTTATCTATTTTGCTATTTATCTAATTTCTTCCAAAGTCATGAGGATAGTCTCCTCTTTCTCCAAGTTTTATTATTTTACTTTTGCATATAGGTCTGAAACCCATACGGAATTGACTTTTTCATCAATGGGGTGAAATTAGAGTCAAGATACATTTTTCCATAGGGATACCCAATTGTTTGAGTACTATTTTTGGAAAAAACTATCTTCCCTTAGTGTACTGTGATGTCACATATGCCATAAGTTGGTCAACACTATATAGAGAACTTTGATTTCATTTTTTTTTAGATTCTTGAATTTATTTACTTGAGAGAGAGAGAGGGTGAGCCTGAGAAGGAGGAGGGTAGAGGGAGAGAGAGAATCCTCAAGCAGGCTCCCTGCTGAATATGTAACCCAATGCGGGGTTCTACCCTGAGATCATGACCTGAGCTGAAGTCAGAGGCTTTACAGATGGAGCCACTCAGGTGCTCCAAGGCCTTTGACTTCTAAAAAGCTATAAAGTTTCCCCTTTCTCCAGAGACAGTGAAAAGGAAAAGAATGTGGGAATCAGCATGGGGTGGGGAGGTGAATAGCAAACTAGTTGCCCTCAGTGCCTATACAAGGTTAACATATTGAGAAATTTTCATATAAAAATCCGGATTTTAGATTCTCTTTCAAAATTAGATAATCTAGAAACATTGAGCACAAATTTCTACATAGCACCAATTGGCTAGAGATGAATAATTGCCAAGCCCTTTTAATGGAATATGGTTTCATGTAAGCACAGTTGCCTTAATTCGCCACATGCTACATTTATTTATAATATTTATTTACCTTACCCTCCACCCATATTCCTGATGCCAACGACAGTGGTAGAAAATTTCTCTGTGGTTTTTTGCTCATTTATCATTTTTGAAAAATGGGAGTACCTGTGGATTTCAGCCCAATCCAAATAGATTTCTGGGCTCAATGACAGATATGTAGAGTGGAGGGGGTTCTCCTTTGAGAACCAAAGGAAAATGAGATGACTTGCATAAACTAAATGCAATAGACTTGGGCTTAGTCCCAATACTCAGGTCATCCATCCAAGTGGAAATCCCATCCTCTCATTTGTCTTTTTGACAAATGTGGTCTACGCTCCCTGCATAATGGAAATAAACTTCTACGTTGTATTATCCTAACACTCTACCAAAAAAAAAAAAAAGTCTGCCCAATTTTAACATACAAATACAAGAAATTGGGGGAAAATGACCATTAGAACCTAACACAGGAATTCCCAGAAATCTTAAATAAGAGTTCAAGGCATTTTATTTATCAAGTGAAATAAAATGTTAGGGTAGAGCCTTTTTTTCTTCTCCAAGTGTTTTCACATGAAGAAGTTGCAGCATGTCCAGCCTCTCTCCTTACCTTGATGAAGAAGAGAGGTATGCCACATGAGTGGGAGAAGAAACTGAAGAAGCTCAACTCAGCCCCCACCCCATTCTTCTTGGATCTGCCAGCATGCTGGGAGGGTTCTTGGAGGAGTTGCCCTTCCAATCAAGTGGACAGCTTAGCCAGACAGGCCAACAGTTGCCTAGTGCTACCTATAGCTTAAATGGCCTCAATCGAGAGTGAGCCATGCAATTAGTGAGTATGCTAATCTACCTTGTCCTCCAATAACATTCTTATCTACAATAAGGTGATATTTTGGCATCCATCTCTTTGTCTCCCATCTCCGTCTTTTAGTTGGTTCTGAATTCAGGGAGGAAAGAAGATATTATTTATTAAATTCCTCAAACCTCACAGGTTTGATTGCCATGAACTTTGAAGAGTAGATAAACGTTAGATTTTTAGGACCTGCCCTCCACTCCCCCACAAAAAAAGAAGAAAAGAAATCTGCAGAAAGCAGTTTCTGGTGTCCTGTAGACAGTTGTAGTGAACAAGGATCACTCTATTTTAGTAAATGAGGGAGGGTCACTGTGTATTTACACGAAAGAACTGAAATGATGATCTTGAAGAGGTGCTTACATTCCCATGTTTATTGCAGTATTATTTACAATAGCCAAGATGTGAAAAAAAGCCCTAAATGTCTATCAATGGATGAATGTGTAAAGGATATGTGGCATATTCATATAATAGAATATTGTTCAGTCTTTAAAAAGGACATACTACCATGTACAACATGGATGAATCTGGAAGATGTTATGCTAAGTGAAATATGTCAGACACAGAAAAACAAATACTGCATGATTCTACTTAGGTGAGGTGTCTAAGATAGTCAATTTCATAGAAGCAGGAAATAGAATGGTAGTTACCAGGGGTTGGGAGAGGGGAAATGGAGAGTTGATGTTAAACAAGTACGAACACTGCACTTATAGTTAACAATACCGTACTATACACAATAATTTGTTAAGAGGGTAGATCTCATGTTATTTGCTCTTACCATAATAAAAAAAATGAGAAAAAAAGATGGGGTAGAAATAAACTCACACTAGTTAAGATTAAGAATATTCAAACTTGAGAAAAATCGTGTCTTGAGAAACAAACGTCAGGAATATTGGTCTCCACTAGCTCCTGAGGGCACAGTCTTCTGAAACACCAAAAAATGCCTCAGGAGATGAAGCAGCTGGTGATAATCTCTGGCTGTCACAGATAAACAGACTAGGGGAATCTTCCATACAAGGCAGATTTCATAGGTCTAAGTGGCCCCATTACCACAATCACTGAGGCCAACAACGTACATGAGAAAATGAAGGTCCTGCTGGGAAAGAAGCCAACACTCAGTATACCACTGGGACCCCTGAACCACAGGTTCAAAAGAGTAATGACAATTAGGAGACTTTGGGTATGTGCCATTAAAAAGAATGACACCTTGAACAAGATCTGATGATTAGAGGCCCCTCTACTACACATCTCAGAAGTTATGAGGAGACAGAACATTTCAACCATCACTCTTTCAGAGAGAGAAGACAGCAAGCATAGGTGGATTTCCTCCAGTATATGGTAAAACCTAATGCATAATTGACCTCTTATTGGGAGATTTTGAATCTAATTCTACCGGTTTTTTACTCCAGATGACTTACTTACATTGATTAAAATCTTAGTGAGGCTTATTAAAGAAAAAGTTATGCCAAAACTGGCTAAAACAGTGAGGAATACTTTATTCAGGGCTTTTGTAAAAGGTGTCAAGACAATGTCAATAAGAGAGAGATTGTCCTTAAATCTAAACACTGCAAGGGCAAATGGGGATTTATAATCAAAGAGCAGAGCGAGAGGGCCAGTGGGTAGAAAATTGCTAAGAGGAGACATCAGGGGCAGGGGGATTCTTGCTCAAGGCAGACCAGGGTGATGAATTATCAAGGGTGGAGGATAAGGAATTGATCAGATATCAAGGGTGGAAGATTGTCTCTACCTGACTTGGCAGGATTCTTTCTAAAACTGGACTAGGCAGGCTGAAGACAGCGTCCAAGGACAAGGTCTATTTAAGAAGAAGGCTTAGAGAAGCCTAACCAAATTTTGGTCAAGAGGAGAGTCTTTGTCAGGCAGAATAAAAAATGTTCTCCCCACCTTTTTTTCCTTAGTACCATTCTCAGCAGGACAGAATTTTTTTCCTGAGATAGGATCTGGAGATTGGCATGTTTTAAATATTTGGTAGGTGTGAGTCTTGAATTGTGAACATTTGCTGTGTTCTCTTAGTTCTTTATACTTACAAAATATGGACTGCCAGAAAATAAGAAAATGCACGCACACACACCCAGGGTATGATAGGAGTATGTCAAAGCGACGTAGGAAGCAACTGAAAGAAGGCAATAGCCAAAGCTGAAACAATTTGAGAAACAAAATAATGTAGTACTGAA
>NC_048228.1:81086431-81104884 GCF_002007445.2 Ailuropoda melanoleuca | reverse complement strand
CAGTTTCTGGTGTCCTGTAGACAGTTGTAGTGAACAAGGATCACTCTATTTTAGTAAATGAGGGAGGGTCATTTTTGACTTTGACTTTGGAGGGTCACTGTGTATTTACACGAAAGAACTGAAATGATGATCTTGAAGAGGTGTNAAAGAACTGAAATGATGATCTTGAAGAGGTGTTTACATTCCCATGTTTATTGCAGTATTATTTACAATAGCCAAGATGTGAAAAAAAGCCCTAAATGTCTATCAATGGATGAATGTGTAAAGGATATGTGGCATATTCATATAATAGAATATTGTTCAGTCTTTAAAAAGGACATACTACAATGTACAACATGGATGAATCTGAAAGATGTTATGCTAAGTGAAATATGTCAGACACAGAAAAACAAATACTGCATGATTCTACTTAGGTGAGGTGTCTAAGATAGTCAATTTCATAGAAGCAGGAAATAGAATGGTAGTTACCAGGGGTTGGGAGAGGGGAAATGGAGAGTTGATGTTAAACAAGTACGAACACTGCACTTATAGTTAACAATACCGTACTATACACAATAATTTGTTAAGAGGGTAGATCTCATGTTATTTGCTCTTACCATAATAAAAAAAATGAGAAAAAAAGATGGGGTAGAAATAAACTCACACTAGTTAAGATTAAGAATATTCAAACTTGAGAAAAATCGTGTCTTGAGAAACAAACGTCAGGAATATTGGTCTCCACTAGCTCCTGAGGGCACAGTCTTCTGAAACACCAAAAAATGCCTCAGGAGATGAAGCAGCTGGTGATAATCTCTGGCTGTCACAGATAAACAGACTAGGGGAATCTTCCATACAAGGCAGATTTCATAGGTCTAAGTGGCCCCATTACCACAATCACTGAGGCCAACAACGTACATGAGAAAATGAAGGTCCTGCTGGGAAAGAAGCCAACACTCAGTATACCACTGGGACCCCTGAACCACAGGTTCAAAAGAGTAATGACAATTAGGAGACTTTGGGTATGTGCCATTAAAAAGAATGACACCTTGAACAAGATCTGATGATTAGAGGCCCCTCTACTACACATCTCAGAAGTTATGAGGAGACAGAACATTTCAACCATCACTCTTTCAGAGAGAGAAGACAGCAAGCATAGGTGGATTTCCTCCAGTATATGGTAAAACATAATGCATAATTGACCTCTTATTGGGAGATTTTGAATCTAATTCTACCGGTTTTTTACTCCAGATGACTTACTTACATTGATTAAAATCTTAGTGAGGCTTATTAAAGAAAAAGTTATGCCCAAACTGGTTAAAACAGTGAGGAATACTTTATTCAGGGCTTTTGTAAAAGGTGTCAAGACAATGTCAATAAGAGAGAGATTGTCCTTAAATCTAAACACTGCAAGGGCAAATGGGGATTTATAATCAAAGAGCAGAGCGAGAGGGCCAGTGGGTAGAAAATTGCTAAGAGGAGACATCAGGGGCAGGGGGATTCTTGCTCAAGGCAGACCAGGGTGATGAATTACCAAGAGTGGAGGATAAGGAATTGATCAGATATCAAGGGTGGAAGATTGTCTCTACCTGACTTGGCAGGATTCTTTCTAAAACTGGACTAGGCAGGCTGAAGACAGCGTCCAAGGACAAGGTCTATTTAAGAAGAAGGCTTAGAGAAGCCTAACCAAATTTTGGTCAAGAGGAGAGTCTTTGTCAGGCAGAATAAAAAATGTTCTCCCCACCTTTTTTTCCTTAGTACCATTCTCAGCAGGACAGAATTTTTTTCCTGAGATAGGATCTGGAGATTGGCATGTTTTAAATATTTGGTAGGTGTGAGTCTTGAATTGTGAACATTTGCTGTGTTCTCTTAGTTCTTTATACTTACAAAATATGGACTGCCAGAAAATAAGAAAATGCACGCACACACACCAGGGTATGATAGGAGTATGTCAAAGCGACGTAGGAAGCAACTGAAAGAAGGCAATAGCCAAAGCTGAAACAATTTGAGAAACAAAATAATGTAGTACTGAATTACCACTCAAAGTACATAATAAATATCCATGAGCCCATACTGATATAAATCCATGACTGAATAAATCAATGATTGAATAAATCAACGAAGAATGAACACATATCCCATGTAGAAAAATTCCAAATAATTTATGTAGGTATTTCCCAATCAAGTAGAAGGAACATATCTCCCTACTCCTTAAGAGTGGGCTACCCAAAGTGGCTCCCTTTCAAAGAGTATACAGAATAGAAAGGAGGAAGAAAGTGGAGTAACCTGACAAACACTACCTGGACCAGGTGCTCAAGACTACCAACAACATCGATAAGTCATATGGATAAGATGTATTCTTGATAGGATGAAGAGTTTGGAACTTGACCTTTGTGATCTTCCTCCCTAAAATTCATAACGCCTGTTTTACCATGATTTAAAAAAAAAAATCACACAAAACTCAATTGAGAGAAATTCTACAAAATATCTGACTAGGACATCTCAAAACTGTCAAGGTCATCAAAAACAAGGAAAATCTGAGAAAATGTTACAGTCTGAAGGAGCCTAAGGAGACATGATGACTAAACATAATGGGGCAGCCTGGATGGGATTTTCCGCCAGAAAAGGGACATTAGGTAAAAACTAAGCCATCGTTCTCATCCTCAAATAGGCACCCTGCTACCACAACACCCCTTACTTAAAGCCCCTGCCCCTACCAAGTATCTATCATCTGTCCCTGTATCCTTACCATGCTCCAGTCTCAGAACACTGAGTTACACCCTGGTCAAGGTGTAACTTTCCCTACAGGGAAGGCTGACTTTCTATACCAGCATCTCTGTTCCTTCAGCACCTATGCAGTCTCCAGTGCTGAGATTAACCTGAAACAGGTGCTGGAGTGATTCCTCCATGGCAGCAGGGCTTGGGGGGACTGGTGGGAACAAGAAGGCCAAGATGCCCTCTCCAGGAAGTTGTGCTAATGGCTTGTCCCTACCCCAGTGGCAGCTGTGCTGGGTTCAGGCCCAGGGGCTTCTGTAGCAGTTGTGCAGGTGAAGAAGGGCCTCAAACTAGAATCAAGAGCTTCACATTTGTTCAACCCAACATTTTTTTCCCAGTTAAACATTTGGAAGAAGTCTTCATCACAGAGGATGTTTAGGCAATGAGACTACTTTATATGATTACTATGTGGGTGGATACATGTCATTTACATTTGTCTAGATCCACTGAATATACACTCTCAAGAATGAACCCTAATGCAATCTATGGACTTGGAGTGATTGTGATGTCAGTATAGATTCATTAGTTGTCACCGATCTCCCTCTCTGGTGGGGATGTTAATTAATGGGAGAGGCTATGCATGTGTTGGGAAATGAGGTACATAGGAAATCTCTATCTTTTTCTTGATTACCTATGAGCTTAAAACTGCTCTAAAATAAAAAAGTCTATTAAAAATAATAAATAAAGGAAAAAATAAAAGGACTTCACAAGTCTCCTTGAACAAATTCCTCATAGTGGTTCTCTGCAAGGTCTGTCACTTTCAAACCAAAGTGCCCTATTTTAGGGCAAATATTTTGCAATCAGTTTGCAAACTCAAGCAGCCTCCTTTCGTGCACTGCTTTCTGACTCCAGCCTCTGTATTAGTCATGGAAAGCCTTACTTCTTATTTCCTCCTATCAGACCTCAAACTCTTTTGTATTTCACTATATACCTTGATAGCTTATCAAACCCAGCCCAGGCCTATTAATTTCCCTCGTAGGAGTAGAGGGCAAATATTTATATTCCATTTTTTCTAGTGCAAAGTTAAAAAAAAAAAAAAGCAGGTAAATCTCCATAAATGACATCCTTCCTTTCCCTCACTCACTATTTGATCCTTAGCCAAGTTGTGAGGGATTGGTTCTATGCATAAATCTTATCTTAAATCGATACACTTATTTCCAGTAAGAGCCACTTACTCTGTCACTGCCCTATTCTAATTGGTTATCATCTTTTACTTGGATAATTTATAGCCTCCAAACTGAACTCTTCAGTTGTTCTTAATAGACTCCGGGTATTTGTGAGCACAAAGCAGCAGTATCAAATGATGTGGAGGTGCTGTATGAGACTTTCCAAAAGCTGATGGCTGATTTGCACTTTAAAGGATCAGTAGAATTTGGTCAGATAGAAAATGTGTGGGAAGTATTCCAAGAAAAGAAAGCATGAGAAAGACTCACATGTAACATGGCATAATAAGGTAACAGTGCCCAGGTGGGGTTTCAAGACTGAGAGGATGGTGACTCACTTAGGATTCTTGGAGAAGTATCATAAGCAATGCAGACATTTGGTCTAAATGTGAAATACAATATTTTGAAGTTCATTTTACCCTAGTTGGCATATTTCTTTCCATAATGTTGGGAAATAATAGAAAATGCCAATTTAAATAAGGTTGTAGTTATCTAGAAATGTAAGTTTCCTTACTTAGATTTACTTTCTATTCCTGCATACTACAATGTACAACCATTTCATCTTCCCTTAATGAATTGTTGGTCCTTCAAAAGACAGATGAAATTTACATACCTGAAGAACAAGCAACCTTTAATTCAGTATATACCAGCTTTTGAGGAGGGGAAATTCACCTTGACTTTAGCACTGTCTTTATAGAAAGAGTCACTTCAGAGCATTAATTTGGGTTCATGGTGACAGACAGGGAGAAAAGGGGGGGATCTTAATATTTCTTAGCTGAAAATATCCTCCTATGGGTGCTTGGGTAGCTCAGACCATTGAGCGTCCAACTCTTAGTTTGGGCTCAAGTTATGATCTCATGGGACATGGGATCAAGCCCCACACTGGGCTCCGTGCTCAGCAGGGAGTCTGCATCAGGATTTTCTCCCTCTGCTCCTTGTCTCTCTCTCTCTCTCTCTCTCAAATGGATAAATAAATCTTTAAAAAAAATCTTCCTAAATAATATAGAATATAAAAAGTGCATCAGAATCTCTGACTATTGCCTGAGCTCTTTATGTACTTTAAATTTAAATGCATAGAAGTAAAAAATCTTTCTAAACCTGTGGCTCACAATTATGGAGAATTTTACCCATCAGGGAACACCTGGTTATGTCAAGAAGCATTCTTAATCACCCACGAGATGTTATTGGCTTATAGTGGGTAGAAGAGAGAGATGCTGATAAACATACTGACACGTACAGGGCAGTCCCTTTCCACAAGTCTTATACAGCCCACAATATCAATAGTTGCATTTGAGAAGCTCTGTTCTAGACCAAACCTCTCATTTTACAGAAGATTAATCCAATGCCCACAGAGAGAACATGCTTAGACCTGTCTCACAGCTGGAGAGGAGTGGGATTCTTCCCGCCTGCCTCCTCCACACAATAGGTTATGCCACATATTCGAACTATTGGACCCAAACTGCCAGATAGACATGGTTCTTCCACAAATCCAAGGACCTACCAACATGATCACTAATTTCCTTTTAAGGAGATATTAAATCTCATTGCTTTCCCTCTGGGGAAGAAAAAGAAATACCAAGAAAGTGGTCTAATTTCAGGAGAAAGGAATAGCCAAGAGTTTTCTTAAATTAAGTTTCTTGCAGAAAACCAAAGAACTCTGAGAATATGGAGTTTTCTTCTGGGATATAAATAGAACTCATATGAGACTTGAAGAATTTGAATCACCCACTCTTTGGCACCTAAAATTTCATTTGGCCGAACAGCATCTGTAGCGTATTAAAAAGAAAAAAAAAACTATTCAGATTATATCACTCTCCTGCTTAAATCTCACCAATGGCTTCTATTGCAATCCCAATAAATCCCTGGCTCTTTACCTGTGAGTACAAGACTGTATTTCTCACCATTCTGACCTTATCTTTTACTTCTCTCCCCTTTATCCCTGCCTCAGGACTTCAAAATTATTCTTCTCTATAAAGGAAATGTTATTTCTCCCAGAGAATTCATATTTAGATTCTTTTCATCATTTATTCAGGCCTTGGAAAAAAGCTCTTCGGAAAAGAGGATCACCCTATTTAAAGAATGCCACCCCTTTAATTACTTATAGTCACCTCTTTATAGTCACCTCTTTATTCCCTCACAACACTAAGAAAATCTAGAATTATTTAGGTGTTGTTTATTTATTGACTTCTCCTCCTCCTAGAATATAATTTCCAGGGAGGCAGGACTGTCTGTATCTGTCTTATTCAGTGCTATATCCAGAGTATCTTCAATAGAGTATGGCACTCAGTAAAACTCAACACATTTGTTAAAAGTACGAATGAATGAAGTCAATAACAACAGTGAGAAAAGGGGAAGAGATTTTAGTGTGAGACCTCATGGGGAAAGAAAAAAATGGGGAAGGGAGCACACAACAAGTTCTAGTTCCAGGAATAAGAACGATCAAATGAAAGGGTAAGAATGATTTTATCAGGAGTGACAACAATAAGGAATCAGTCCTGAAACAACAGCCTAAACCAAGTACGATCTAAATTTTAATTTAAAAAAAAAGTGAATATATGAACAGGAGTAGGAGAGATATTGTTTAAGGATACAAACTTGCAACTAGTAGGAAAATAATTCCTGGAGATCTAGTACATATTAGAGTGAATCCAGACAATATTGTATTACCATCATCAAACTTGCTAAGATACTAGGTCTTAATTATTTCTACCACAAAACACAAATGACGATGATGTGACATGACAGAGGTGCTATCACTACAATGGCAGTCAGATTACAATATATATGTCTATCAAGTCAACATGTTGTACGCTTAAAATTTAGACAATATAAAAATAAGAAGTGAAAACAATATCTTCATTATTTTAAGATTTCCTATCCTTCCGTAACTTTTATTTTGCCACTTTCCCATCTCCCGATGACTTNGTACGCTTAAAATTTAGACAATATAAAAATAAGAAGTGAAAACAATATCTTCATTATTTTAAGATTTCCTATTCTTCCGTAACTTTTATTTTGCCACTTTCCCATCTCCCGATGACTTGGGTTCCTCCTCTGTGTACTTCATAGATAACACAGTTTCATATAATTGTTGTTAGGATTAAATTGAATTTTAAATATAAGGGCATTATCACAAAGCCTAGGATCTAGAGTTTAATAATTATCATTACTGTCAGTAGGTGATAGGGTTTATTAATCGTTTATTCTTATCTGCTTTAATTTAATTACTATCAGTAACAAAACCATACAAGAAAATAAATTTAAGAAACCCATAAAGAACTGTGTGAATGTTTTAAGAACAGCAGCATAGGGAGAAATTAGGGGCTGGTACATTCTTCCAAGCAGAGCCCAGTGGAATATAATACAGATGGAAGATCTGATGATGGCCGCAGGTAGGCAAATCCCTGGGGCCTGTGGGAGGAAGAGGGAAGTGTAAAACAATGAACCCCTGGAGGTTGTGGAGATAAAAAGGAAAGGAGATACTGAATTTGAGAAACTTTCAGGGGAAAGCAATAACCAGAATTTGGAGCTAGCTCTATATTTAAAAACGAAGGTGGGAAAAAAAGGTAAAGTTAAAAATATTGCAAAGGTTTGAAATATAAAAAATTCCCTGTCTTTCTAATTCTTTCCTGAACTTTCCAATTTTTCAATATATTTACATATTCAGAGCACAAANTAAAGTTAAAAATATTGCAAAGGTTTGAAATATAAAAAATTCCCTGTCTTTCTAATTCTTTCCTGAACTTTCTAATTTTTCAATATATTTACATCTTCAGAGCACAAATGTGTGTGTGTGTGTGTGTGTGTGTGTGTGTTTCCTGTCTCTCTTTGTATCTGCTTCATTTTCTTCTTCCTATTCCTTCTCCCTTCCCTCTATTCTATTTCTAGGTCTTTTTCATTCCTCATCTTTTTGACATTTTATGTTCTCAGATGGTTTCCATGGGGAATTACTAAAGTGAGAGCCACATTTCCTTTCTAGAGGCACTTCTAACATGAGCTTCATGGCTCCTTGTGATTAAAATAATTAATCTTCATTTTGCTTCGAAACAGTCACCAGTCTATAAGTGTCTCCCACACTGTTGTAAACAACTCAAAAGCATGTGGTATTTGCTTTCCATCCCCAGTGCTGAGTATCATGCCTGCCTGGCATATTTCCAGCATCTAATAAATTAAAATGTTAAAATGAATAAGTAGTATTTACTTATTTTCAAAATAGCATCTAATAAAGGACCCAACACAAAATTTTGGAAAGAGAAACTATGGACATAATGAAATGGAAGAAAATGTATTCAGTGGAATTCCTCTAAAGAATATCTTGAAAGGCACTTGTGAAAAAGGTAGAAACCCAAAGGTACCTAACCATGGTCTCAAACCAATCCTAGGAGAGAAATGAGAAGGAAATGGAGGGCAGAAGGGAGAATTGGTAAGAGTTAGGGTGGAGAAAACAATTTTGTGATCTACCTATGCAATGTATCCTCTTTTTTTGATCTTCCCAATCTCCAGTAAAATGAGCTGATGAAATGCCCAGGTGGATCTTTTTTGGAAGCCAGGAAAGAACTAATAGATGGAGGGTCTAACTGACATTTGCATTATCTATTTGTGAAGGCAAATAAACAAGGAAATTGCAACCAAACTCCTTGGAAATAAAAGATGCAAATCAAAACCAGAATAAGATAACATTTTTCTAATCAATTAAAATTTAAATTATTGTTGATTGATCTTTAGAGTATAGAAAGATGAACAGTCTCATATAATGGTATTGGAAATAAGTATTGCTATTGTTGGAAAATAAGTAGACAAAATATATCTTGCTTTGAATGTGTAANTGATTGATCTTTAGAGTATAGAAAGATGAACAGTCTCATATAATGGTATTGGAAATAAGTATTGCTATTGTTTGGAAAATAAGTAGACAAAATATATCTTGCTTTGAATATGTAGGTTCTTTGACCAGAAAAATACACTTTTGGAAATCTACTTTAAGTAAATGAAAATTAATTTAAAAAATTTGTCATTCCACTTAAAACATTAAAAATTGAAGCTACCTAAATGTTTAACTTTACAAATATAAATATATTGGGTGCATCCATTAATTTTATACAGCCATCATAAATGATGTAAGTGTGCACTTATCTATGAATAGTATACTGAGTAATGCACAGAATCGTTGAATCACTATTATACACCTNAAGTGTGCACTTATCTATGAATAGTATACTGAGTAATGCACAGAATTGTTGAATCACTATTATACACCTGAAACTAATATAATACTGGATTTTAACTGCACTGGAATTAAATTGTAAAATCACTTAAAAAATTGAGAAAAGTTTTTAATGACAAAGAAAAAGTGCATATTTAAAAGTACAAAAAATGATTTAAAAAATTATATATTGACTTTGAACCTATATACATGTACATAAAAGTATGTGCATATTTCTGTACTTTATAAATTGTATACAATGAGCAACAAAAGAAAACAAGTATGTAAAACTTTACATAGACTCACCTCTAGCTGCCATCAGTTTATCCAATTGTTAAAAAGTGAGTGATGGCCCTAGTAAGTGTAGAGCACAACTAATGCCCACATCTTGGTTTCCAATAGGGGTAACTATGAATGGAAAGACTGACTGAGGACCAAAGAGTTAACAAGGTGAGCCTGGAGCATCTTATCACGCTGNTTTCCAATAGGGGTAACTATGAATGGAAAGACTGACTGAGGACCAAAGAGTTAACAAGGTGAGCCTGGAGCATCTTATCATGCTGGAAATTAAGGAAGTGCTAAAAAATTAAATAAACATAAACAAAAATATAAATAAATTTATGGGGTTATATGAATGGCACAAAAGAGTTAACTGAAAGCTGACTCAATAGCCAAAGCTAGAACAATTTGAGAAACAAAATAAAGTAGTATTGGATTATAGCCCTAAGTACATAAAATAAATATCCATGAATTATTACTGATACAAATAAATGATTGTAGAAGTAAATGAAAGAGATTGGATCAACCTCCCTTGAAGAAGAATTCCAAAAAATTTATATGGATATTCAGCCCTCAAAAGGAACAGCGTATATCCCTGGACCTTAAGTGTGAGCTATGCAGAGTGACTTCCTTCCAAAGAGTTCAGTATGGAAAGAGGGGGAAAATGATATACTTTCTCATGAAGAAACTTGATAAATGCTACCTCTGTAGGTGATAATGATCAAATATATTTACAGTAAAAAATCCTGGTGAGAGCATATATCCTTGTATGATGGGATGAAAATGTCACCTTTCCTTAATGGTCTTTGCATCAGAAAACCATAACCCAAGTCTAATGAGGAGAAAAACATCAGACGAATTACAATAGAGGAGAATCCTAAAAAATATCTGACCAATAGAACAGAAAACTATCAAGGTCATTAAAAAGTAAGGAAAGTCCAAGAAACTGTCACAACCAAGAGGAGCATAAGAAGATGTGACAAATAAACGCAATTTGGTATCTTGTATGGACCTTGGAACAGAGAAAGTGTATTAGGCAAAAACTAAGGCAATCTACATAATTAGATAATAATGTATTAATTATAATATACCAATACTGACTTATTTTTTAATTATCATATTAATTAAGACGTTAATAATGGGAGAAAATGTATGCTGTTGCTTTTCTATAACCAATAATGAAGCAGCAGAAAGAGAAATCAAGGAATGAATCCCAATTACAACTGCACCAAAAATAATAAGATACGTAGGAATAAACCTAACCAAAGAGGTGAAAGACCTATACTAAGAAAACTATAAAACACTGATGAAAGAAATTGAAGATGACACAAAGAATGGAGAGACATTTCAAACTGATAGACTGGAAGAACAAATATTTTTAAAATATTTATACTACCCAAAGCAATCTACACATTTAATGCAATCCCAATCAAAATACCACCAGCATTTTTCACAGAGCTAGCACAAACAATCCTAAAATTTGTATGAACCCACAAAAGACCCCAAATAGCCAAAGCAATCTTGAAAAAGAAAAAGCAAAACTGGAGGCATCACAATTCTGAACTTCAAATTATATTACAAAGCTGTAGTAATCAAAACAGTATGTCCTGGCATTAAAAATAGCCACATGGATCAATAGAACAGAATAGAAAACCCAGAAATGAACCCACAACTATATTGTTAACTAATCTTTAACAAAGCAGGAAAGAATATCCAAAGGAAAATAAATGTCTCCTCAACCAATGGTGTTGGGAAAACTTGACGCAACATTAAAAAGACAGAAACTGACCACTTTCTTACACATACACAAAAATAAATTCAAAATGGATGAAAGACCTAAGTGTGAGACCTGATACCATAAAATTCCTACAGGAGAACACAGGTCCTAACCTCTTTGACATCAGCTGTAACAACTTCTTCCTATATAGGTCTCCTGAGGCAAGGGAAATAACAGCAAAAATAAACTGTTGGGACTGCGACAAAAAAAAAAGCTTCTGCACAGCAAAGGAAACAATCAACAAAACTAAAATGCAACCTGTGGAATGGGAGAAGATATTTGCAAATGACATATCTGATAAAAGGTTAGTATCTAAAATATGTAAAAGAACTTATAAAAAAATGAATAATCTAATTAAAAATGCGCAGAAGACATGAATAGACATTTTTCCAAAGAAGACATCCNCAGCTGTAACAACTTCTTCCTATATAGGTCTCCTGAGGCAAGGGAAATAACAGCAAAAATAAACTGTTGGGATTGCAACAAAATAAAAAGCTTCTGCACAGCAAAGGAAACAATCAACAAAACTAAAATGCAACCTGTGGAATGGGAGAAGATATTTGCAAATGACATATCTGATAAAAGGTTAGTATCTAAAATATGTAAAAGAACTTATAAAAAAATGAATAATCTAATTAAAAATGCGCAGAAGACATGAATAGACATTTTTCCAAAGAAGACATCCAGAAGACCAACAGACACATGAAAAAGGATGTTCAACTTCACTGATCATCAGGGAAATACAAATCAAAGCTATAATGAGATACTGCCTCACACCTGTCTCAATGGCTAAAATCAACAACTTAAGAAACAATATTTGTTGGTGAGGATGTGGAGAAAGGAGAATCCTCTTGCACTGTTGGGAATGCAAAATGGTGCAGCCACTCTGGAACACAGTATGGTGGTTCCTCAAAACATTAAAAATAGAACTATCCTACCATCAAGCAATTGCTCTACTAGGTATTTACCCAAAGAATACAAAAATACTAATTTGAAGGGATACATGCACCCCTATGTTTATAGCAGCATTATCAACAATAGCCAATTGCAGAAACAGCTGAAGTTTTCACAGACTGATGAATGGATACAGAGGAAGTGGTACGTATGTATGTATTTATACATACATACATATATATCTTGCCATTTGCAATGACACGGATAGAATTAGAGAGTATTGTGTTAAGCAAAATAAGTCAGAAAAAGATAAATACCATATGATTTCACTCATATGTGGAATTTAAGAAACAAAACAAATGAGCAAAGGAAAAAAAAGAGAGGCAAACCAAGAAACAGACTCCCAACTACAGAGGAAAAACTGGATGGTTACCAGAGGGACGGTGGGTGCGGTGATAGATTAAGTAGGTGGTGGGGACTAAGGAACGCATCTGTTGTAATGAGCACTGGGCTTTGTATGGAAGTGCTGAATTACTATACTGTACACCTGAAACTAATATTATACCTTATGTTAATTAACTGCAATTTAAAAACTTAAGAAAAAATAGGGCAAACTGAGCAATAGGGATTTATGGGAACTCCCTGTACTATCTTCTCAATTTCTCCACAACACAAACTGTTCTTAAAAACAAAGTTTATTAAAAATGTAAGTGATGATTTTATGTTGAAGTTCTTTTCCCAACTAAACTACCAAGTATGACACATCTCAAAAGAATCACCTTTTATGTATAATTTCTTAGGAAAATCCTAGGGAAAAATGTTTTACCAAAAGAAAGGGTGACAAATAAGAAAGAGGAAAATATAGAATCTAAGACACAAGAAAAAACAAAGCAATTCCTAAATTAATGGCATAAGAAAATCCTGAGAAGTCTAAATAGCCAGTGTAGATAGCACCCAATCCAGATTTAACAGGAAGACAGAATATCAGTAGGCATAGCTTTAAAACAAATTTGATTTGTTACATTATATGTATGTTTATGCAGAGANGTCTAAATAGCCAGTGTAGATAGCACCCAATCCAGATTTAACAGGAAGACAGAATATCAGTAGGCATAGCTTCAAAACAAATTTGATTTGTTACATTATCTGTATGTTTATGCAGAGAAAAAATCTGCATTCAAACCAAAGACAGTTATATAGGAAATTAAGAAACAACCATAAAATTATAGGTAATTATTATCTACAAGGAAAAGTTGCACAAAAAAGGAAATGTGTATACTACTAAAGTCATAATGTAAAACAGTTCATTGACTTCAGTGAGAACTTATGAAAATGTTACCTAGAGATTATAACCATATATTCAATGTGGAAAAGGCAGATTGTATGAAGGGACTTTGGGGGAGCTGTGTACAGGCTTGTAAGAAAGTTAAATCTTTACCTTCCATAGTAGGAAATCAAAAGTTCTATTTATTTTGACTTTAATTTATTCTTCTTTTCCTAAATTCACAATGTTTAAATAATTTTTAAACTTTTCTCCTTTTTAAATATGGTCATTTAGTTTTTAAAATTTTCTTCTTAGTCCTGTTTTAGCTGTATCTCAAAGTTTTTTAAATTATATTTTAAAATTAGCATATAGGAAAATGATGTTTTATAGGTATCTAGGTCTATGAATTCTGACACACATATGAATTCACGTAACAACCACCATGATCAAGATATAAACAGTTCCATCACCCTAAGAGTACCTCAACATGGTATCCTTTATTCTTCCTATTCCCCAATCTGCCAATCTCTGGCAACAACTGAACTGTTTTACATAGTGGTGTTTTTATCTTTTTTTTTTTAAAGTCAAATAAATGGAATCATGAATTTTGTAACATTATAAGGCTGGCTCTTTTCACTTACTACAGGCCTTTGAGATTCATCTAGGTTACTGCATATATCAATAGTTCATTCCTTTTGTTGCTGAGAAAGAGTTGCCATCAACTAACTTCGGGAAAGATAAGGATGGAGCAGATTTGGAGGAAAAGATCAGTTCTTCAGTTTTATGTATGTTTAATTTTAGATGTCTATTTGTGATCCAAGTGGAGATGTAGAGAAAGCAGTTGCAAATTTGAGGCTATCTCCATATTTATCAAAAGAGAGAAACATGTTCTCTCCATACATATGCATGTATGTATGTATAGAATATATCAGAATGTATGTGCATATACTGTTTGAGGACTGATCTATGAGGCAAATGAAAGTTGAAAGGTCAATGAAATAAAATTTTAAAAAGATTGAGAAATAGTGATCAGAAAAGTAGGAGGGAAAATAAGAGACTAAAATCAGTAGGAATCTAAATCACTTGATTGTATCACAGAGGGAGTGATATGTTAGTATCTGCTTGCAAATCAAGAATTATAAGAACTGAAAATTGAGCAGTGGTTTCATCAATGAAAGCTATTTATAACTTTAACTAATATTGGTGGAATGATGGGGACCAAAATCTTGATTTCAGAGAGAATGGGAGGGGTGAGGATTGGAAACAGCAAATAGAGTTTTGTTACGAAGGGAAGTAACAAAATCTGGCTGTTAGTGGAGAAAATAAGATCAAAATAAGCTATTCTGTTTTCCTTCCGATTAGAGTGTTATTGCATGTTTTCATGCTGATAGGAATAATGCAGTAGAGGAAGAAATTGGGTAGTACCTAAAATTTTTAAATGAATAATAGTAGGTTGTGTGTGTTATTCATAAGATCAGATAAAGCTTAGACTAAAATTATTTGTCTAGGAGAATAGAAATCAGGAGAGAGGTGGAGTAGTGTGAGACAAGTTACTGTTATTTTTTATTGTAATCCTTGTTAGAATAACAAGTATAAAAGTACAGATTTAATCACAAACTGGAGTTGAAACTATATCTTGTTAACCCTGAACTAAAATACCAGTGAAATGCACCTTTCCTTTAAGGTTATTTATGGTTATTTCCTACACAGCCTAATTAGTTTGGGTTGCCAAATCAACGGTTTGCCCCCAAGATTGGAATTGTATCCTCCTCAAACTTTTGCTTAGTTAGTACCATCTGTTGGATTGAGATTTTCTAGTTGTACCACAGAATTGTACCATCGTGACTTCAGTAGGGCAATATACAGTNCTTTTGCTTAGTTAGTACCATCTGTTGGATTGAGATTTTCTAGTTGTACCACAGAATTGTACCATCGTGACTACAGTAGGGCAATATACAGTCTCAAAAATCCCTGAGGAAATCCCAAGTATTTACTTTTTCCAGAATGTTTCTAAACAGGCAACAACAAAAACAACGATATAACACTTGTACTACCTAACTTCAGGTGTTGTCAGATTGAAAGCACCTCCGTGCTTTGTAGTGCTACCTGACAAGCCATTGTCTTCCTCCAGTTCTTAGGACTGCAGAGAAACCTAGAAGCTGTCCGTAAGGCAGACACTTAACCGACTAAGGCACCCAGGTGCTCCCTTTAACATTCTTCTAACAAAATCATGGGAAAAATAGAAAATGTAATGGAAATTTAACTATATAAAATTGGGTGAGATGCAGCTAAAACCATATAGGAGGGAAATATTTATCCTTGAATGCTTGCTGTAGTAAAGAAATACTGATCAATAAGAAGTAAGGATCCAACAAAAGAAACTAGATAAAGGGAATAAAGGAAAATAAAAGCAGGACATAAATATCAATAGAAAATAGAAAAAAACAGGCAAAGATGAAATAAACAAAATCCAAATGTTGATGCTTTGAAAAGATTAATTAGATAAAACTCTGGTGAGATTGTCTAAGAAAAAAGAGGCACCCACACAAGCACACATATGAACACGAAAATGAGTGCACACACATACACACAAACATATCCCATGTTACTATGAATAAAGAAATTAACTGATATACTGAAGATTTCAAAATATCATATCATACTATAAATGATTTTATCCCATTAAAATGGAAAATTTAGATAAAATGAAGATTTGTTAGAATATAATTTACAAAAACTCACTAAAGAACAAATAGAAAAACTGAATAGTCTTATTATCACTTAAGAGAATGAAGAATAGAATAGAATCTACACATAAGACACAAACCCCATAGTGGGTGGGTAGGTAGATATAGGTACAGGTGGTTTTATAAAGAAATTTTACCCTATTTCTAATATACAAATGATATACAAATAATATACAAATGATCCCAGTTTTATGCAAATTTATTCAAATTACCAAGAAAAATAAACCAAAATAAAAAACAGTATAATCCTGACATCAATATTTAACAAGGACAGTATAAGAAATGAGTAGCTCCATACCACTTATGAATAAAATTTTACTTATGCAAAATTTTCAAAGAACATCTTAGCAAAATATGGTAATTCTTACCTACCCAGGCCTTCCATGTGTGAAAGTCTGCCCTATTCCACCTTGCCCATGAGTAAGTGAAAAAGTCTGCCTAATTCTGAGGTTATGAATAAGCCTAGTAGCTTGCTCCTAGAAATTGTTCTTGTTAACTTATTTTTAATAACAAAGGTAATATTTTGGCCTCCATCTTACTCCTTTAGTTATCAAAGTATGCATAACACCATCAAGGAAAGGAAGAATGCTGCAATTTACTAAGGTGCTATTAGTGGGTGTTTAATATATGGCTAGAACTCACTTAAAAATTTCATACTTGTTAACTTATTTAATTTTACACTGTCTCTGTAGTGCATTATTTGAAGCTGTGTAAACTGTGAAATGTCACAAGTTAAGTAATTTACCTAAGATCATAGTAAGGGTGGAGTCAGGATTCCAATTCTGATGAAGTGAATTAATTGGCTTTACATATCAATGGCAAAAGGCAGGCATATTAACCAAACGCAGCTTTAATTATATGGAGAATATTTCCACATAATTTATGTTTATAATACTCCCAACTCAATTCCAAAAGCATCAAAGCATTCATAAGAAAACTCTAAAACTTTTAGAAAACAAAAAACAAAAAACCAAACATGAGAATATATCTCTGTGGCAGGATAGAGAATATTCTCATACATGAAGCAAATAATAAAACGTAAATAAATTTTGCTACATTACATTGAAAACCTCTACATGGCAAAAGAGATCAGAAACAAACCAAGATGATTAAGTCACAGAATGAAAGAAGATACTCATAATCCATGTAACAAATAAAGAATTAGCAACCGGAAAATACAATGAACATCTCAAATTGATAAAAATAAAAATGATGCAAACCCAATAAAAACAATCCAAGAATACAAGTGGACAATTCACAGTTGAGGAAATAAAAATGAATAATAAGTATTAAAAGTCCAACATCACTGGTAAAAAGTTAAATGCAAAGGATAATAGTAAGAATCCCTTTCACATCCAGCTGACTATCAAAATTAATGAGGATGGGAACACCAGATATTGATGAAAACATAACAAGGACTCTCGTTATTGGAAGATTATACCATAGAGTCATTTTGGTTAGCAATTTGTTTAAGGGAGGCACATATTTTAACCCTGAATTTTACTCTAATTGATTACCCTGGAGACAGTGCCACACATGTTCAAGGAGACATGTAGAAGAATGTTTCTGCAATATTAATCATAATACCAAAAACAAATAGGAAAACTCTAAATGCCTCTTGGAAAAAGAACAGAAAAATTAAAAGGTGTTGGTATACTTGATGGCAAAGTAAACAGATTGTATCTACATGCATCAACATGTATAATCTCAAAAATTAAAGTTGAACCATAAAGACTTTTAAAAATACAAAATGAACCCATGTATGTAAACTATGACCACACACAGATGAAGGGAGATTTAAAATGGAGTTAAATGAACCTTAAGTTTTGGCAGCTTTCATTTGCATAGACCTCTTTCCAGGGAGGATTTTTTTTTTCTGAGTATTAACGCATGGTTAAACATAAAATTTTTAGCTTTAGGACATGGAAGGGTAGGCAATACAGAGAGAAATTATCAATGACATGCATACTTGGTTAGTAAAATATTTACATTTCTTTCTTTTAACTAACGAAGTAGGAAGTAAGATGGTGAAGCAATAAGTGTGCCTTACCTTCTGAAGGCAGGTCTATCAGTCCCTCAGCGGCAGCTGCTGCCCTCCAGAGAAGCTAAGGACCTCCACTAGCAAGGGTCCCTCCCTCCTGAATCCTTGCATATATTGAGCAAAACCCTGTATCAGTGCGATAACAAGGAAGCCAAGTGTGAAATAGTAAGTTTAATACACTCCAGCTATCAATAATAAAAATAAATTTAGTTCACCCATGCTAGAAGGATAACAATTTTTTTTTATTTTTTTTATTTTTTAAAGATTTTATTTATTTATTCGACAGAGATAGAGACAGCCAGCGAGAGAGGGAACACAAGCAGGGGGAGTGGGA
>NC_048228.1:80940168-81084205 GCF_002007445.2 Ailuropoda melanoleuca | reverse complement strand
AAACAAAAGAGAGGCAAACCAAGAAACAGACTCCCAACTACAGAGGAAAAACTGGATGGTTACCAGAGGGACGGTGGGTGCGGTGATAGATTAAGTAGGTGGTGGGGACTAAGGAACGCATCTGTTGTAATGAGCACTGGGCTTTGTATGGAAGTGCTGAATTACTATACTGTACACCTGAAACTAATATTATACCTTATGTTAATTAACTGCAATTTAAAAACTTAAGAAAAAATAGGGCAAACTGAGCAATAGGGATTTATGGGAACTCCCTGTACTATCTTCTCAATTTCTCCACAACACAAACTGTTCTTAAAAACAAAGTTTATTAAAAATGTAAGTGATGATTTTATGTTGAAGTTCTTTTCCCAACTAAACTACCAAGTATGACACATCTCAAAAGAATCACCTTTTATGTATAATTTCTTAGGAAAATCCTAGGGAAAAATGTTTTACCAAAAGAAAGGGTGACAAATAAGAAAGAGGAAAATATAGAATCTAAGACACAAGAAAAAACAAAGCAATTCCTAAATTAATGGCATAAGAAAATCCTGAGGAGTCTAAATAGCCAGTGTAGATAGCACCCAATCCAGATTTAACAGGAAGACAGAATATCAGTAGGCATAGCTTCAAAACAAATTTGATTTGTTACATTATCTGTATGTTTATGCAGAGAAAAAATCTGCATTCAAACCAAAGACAGTTATATAGGAAATTAAGAAACAACCATAAAATTATAGGTAATTATTATCTACAAGGAAAAGTTGCACAAAAAAGGAAATGTGTATACTACTAAAGTCATAATGTAAAACAGTTCATTGACTTCAGTGAGAACTTATGAAAATGTTACCTAGAGATTATAACCATATATTCAATGTGGAAAAGGCAGATTGTATGAAGGGACTTTGGGGGAGCTGTGTACAGGCTTGTAAGAAAGTTAAATCTTTACCTTCCATAGTAGGAAATCAAAAGTTCTATTTATTTTGACTTTAATTTATTCTTCTTTTCCTAAATTCACAATGTTTAAATAATTTTTAAACTTTTCTCCTTTTTAAATATGGTCATTTAGTTTTTAAAATTTTCTTCTTAGTCCTGTTTTAGCTGTATCTCAAAGTTTTTTAAATTATATTTTAAAATTAGCATATAGGAAAATGATGTTTTATAGGTATCTAGGTCTATGAATTCTGACACACATATGAATTCACGTAACAACCACCATGATCAAGATATAAACAGTTCCATCACCCTAAGAGTACCTCAACATGGTATCCTTTATTCTTCCTATTCCCCAATCTGCCAATCTCTGGCAACAACTGAACTGTTTTACATAGTGGTGTTTTTATCTTTTTTTTTTTAAAGTCAAATAAATGGAATCATGAATTTTGTAACATTATAAGGCTGGCTCTTTTCACTTACTACAGGCCTTTGAGATTCATCTAGGTTACTGCATATATCAATAGTTCATTCCTTTTGTTGCTGAGAAAGAGTTGCCATCAACTAACTTCGGGAAAGATAAGGATGGAGCAGATTTGGAGGAAAAGATCAGTTCTTCAGTTTTATGTATGTTTAATTTTAGATGTCTATTTGTGATCCAAGTGGAGATGTAGAGAAAGCAGTTGCAAATTTGAGGCTATCTCCATATTTATCAAAAGAGAGAAACATGTTCTCTCCATACATATGCATGTATGTATGTATAGAACATATCAGAATGTATGTGCATATACTGTTTGAGGACTGATCTATGAGGCAAATGAAAGTTGAAAGGTCAATGAAATAAAATTTTAAAAAGATTGAGAAATAGTGATCAGAAAAGTAGGAGGGAAAATAAGAGACTAAAATCAGTAGGAATCTAAATCACTTGATTGTATCACAGAGGGAGTGATATGTTAGTATCTGCTTGCAAATCAAGAATTATAAGAACTGAAAATTGAGCAGTGGTTTCATCAATGAAAGCTATTTATAACTTTAACTAATATTGGTGGAATGATGGGGACCAAAATCTTGATTTCAGAGAGAATGGGAGGGGTGAGGATTGGAAACAGCAAATAGAGTTTTGTTACGAAGGGAAGTAACAAAATCTGGCTGTTAGTGGAGAAAATAAGATCAAAATAAGCTATTCTGTTTTCCTTCCGATTAGAGTGTTATTGCATGTTTTCATGCTGATAGGAATAATGCAGTAGAGGAAGAAATTGGGTAGTACCTAAAATTTTTAAATGAATAATAGTAGGTTGTGTGTGTTATTCATAAGATCAGATAAAGCTTAGACTAAAATTATTTGTCTAGGAGAATAGAAATCAGGAGAGAGGTGGAGTAGTGTGAGACAAGTTACTGTTATTTTTTATTGTAATCCTTGTTAGAATAACAAGTATAAAAGTACAGATTTAATCACAAACTGGAGTTGAAACTATATCTTGTTAACCCTGAACTAAAATACCAGTGAAATGCACCTTTCCTTTAAGGTTATTTATGGTTATTTCCTACACAGCCTAATTAGTTTGGGTTGCCAAATCAACGGTTTGCCCCCAAGATTGGAATTGTATCCTCCTCAAACTTTTGCTTAGTTAGTACCATCTGTTGGATTGAGATTTTCTAGTTGTACCACAGAATTGTACCATCGTGACTACAGTAGGGCAATATACAGTCTCAAAAATCCCTGAGGAAATCCCAAGTATTTACTTTTTCCAGAATGTTTCTAAACAGGCAACAACAAAAACAACGATATAACACTTGTACTACCTAACTTCAGGTGTTGTCAGATTGAAAGCACCTCCGTGCTTTGTAGTGCTACCTGACAAGCCATTGTCTTCCTCCAGTTCTTAGGACTGCAGAGAAACCTAGAAGCTGTCCGTAAGGCAGACACTTAACCGACTAAGGCACCCAGGTGCTCCCTTTAACATTCTTCTAACAAAATCATGGGAAAAATAGAAAATGTAATGGAAATTTAACTATATAAAATTGGGTGAGATGCAGCTAAAACCATATAGGAGGGAAATATTTATCCTTGAATGCTTGCTGTAGTAAAGAAATACTGATCAATAAGAAGTAAGGATCCAACAAAAGAAACTAGATAAAGGGAATAAAGGAAAATAAAAGCAGGACATAAATATCAATAGAAAATAGAAAAAAACAGGCAAAGATGAAATAAACAAAATCCAAATGTTGATGCTTTGAAAAGATTAATTAGATAAAACTCTGGTGAGATTGTCTAAGAAAAAAGAGGCACCCACACAAGCACACATATGAACACGAAAATGAGTGCACACACATACACACAAACATATCCCATGTTACTATGAATAAAGAAATTAACTGATATACTGAAGATTTCAAAATATCATATCATACTATAAATGATTTTATCCCATTAAAATGGAAAATTTAGATAAAATGAAGATTTGTTAGAATATAATTTACAAAAACTCACTAAAGAACAAATAGAAAAACTGAATAGTCTTATTATCACTTAAGAGAATGAAGAATAGAATAGAATCTACACATAAGACACAAACCCCATAGTGGGTGGGTAGGTAGATATAGGTACAGGTGGTTTTATAAAGAAATTTTACCCTATTTCTAATATACAAATGATATACAAATAATATACAAATGATCCCAGTTTTATGCAAATTTATTCAAATTACCAAGAAAAATAAACCAAAATAAAAAACAGTATAATCCTGACATCAATATTTAACAAGGACAGTATAAGAAATGAGTAGCTCCATACCACTTATGAATAAAATTTTACTTATGCAAAATTTTCAAAGAACATCTTAGCAAAATATGGTAATTCTTACCTACCCAGGCCTTCCATGTGTGAAAGTCTGCCCTATTCCACCTTGCCCATGAGTAAGTGAAAAAGTCTGCCTAATTCTGAGGTTATGAATAAGCCTAGTAGCTTGCTCCTAGAAATTGTTCTTGTTAACTTATTTTTAATAACAAAGGTAATATTTTGGCCTCCATCTTACTCCTTTAGTTATCAAAGTATGCATAACACCATCAAGGAAAGGAAGAATGCTGCAATTTACTAAGGTGCTGTTAGTGGGTGTTTAATATATGGCTAGAACTCACTTAAAAATTTCATACTTGTTAACTTATTTAATTTTACACTGTCTCTGTAGTGCATTATTTGAAGCTGTGTAAACTGTGAAATGTCACAAGTTAAGTAATTTACCTAAGATCATAGTAAGGGTGGAGTCAGGATTCCAATTCTGATGAAGTGAATTAATTGGCTTTACATATCAATGGCAAAAGGCAGGCATATTAACCAAACGCAGCTTTAATTATATGGAGAATATTTCCACATAATTTATGTTTATAATACTCCCAACTCAATTCCAAAAGCATCAAAGCATTCATAAGAAAACTCTAAAACTTTTAGAAAACAAAAAACAAAAAACCAAACATGAGAATATATCTCTGTGGCAGGATAGAGAATATTCTCATACATGAAGCAAATAATAAAACGTAAATAAATTTTGCTACATTACATTGAAAACCTCTACATGGCAAAAGAGATCAGAAACAAACCAAGATGATTAAGTCACAGAATGAAAGAAGATACTCATAATCCATGTAACAAATAAAGAATTAGCAACCGGAAAATACAATGAACATCTCAAATTGATAAAAATAAAAATGATGCAAACCCAATAAAAACAATCCAAGAATACAAGTGGACAATTCACAGTTGAGGAAATAAAAATGAATAATAAGTATTAAAAGTCCAACATCACTGGTAAAAAGTTAAATGCGAAGGATAATAGTAAGAATCCCTTTCACATCCAGCTGACTATCAAAATTAATGAGGATGGGAACACCAGATATTGATGAAAACATAACAAGGACTCTCGTTATTGGAAGATTATACCATAGAGTCATTTTGGTTAGCAATTTGTTTAAGGGAGGCACATATTTTAAGCCTGAATTTTACTCTAATTGATTACCCTGGAGACAGTGCCACACATGTTCAAGGAGACATGTAGAAGAATGTTTCTGCAATATTAATCATAATACCAAAAACAAATAGGAAAACTCTAAATGCCTCTTGGAAAAAGAACAGAAAAATTAAAAGGTGTNTTAATCATAATACCAAAAACAAATAGGAAAACTCTAAATGCCTCTTGGAAAAAGAACAGAAAAATTAAAAGGGGTTGGTTAGTACAATGGAATACTTGATGGCAAAGTAAACAGATTGTATCTACATGCATCAACATGTATAATCTCAAAAATTAAAGTTGAACCATAAAGACTTTTAAAAATACAAAATGAACCCATGTATGTAAACTATGACCACACACAGATGAAGGGAGATTTAAAATGGAGTTAAATGAACCTTAAGTTTTGGCAGCTTTCATTTGCATAGACCTCTTTCCAGGGAGGATTTTTTTTTTTCTGAGTATTAACGCATGGTTAAACATAAAATTTTTAGCTTTAGGACATGGAAGGGTAGGCAATACAGAGAGAAATTATCAATGACATGCATACTTGGTTAGTAAAATATTTACATTTCTTTCTTTTAACTAACGAAGTAGGAAGTAAGATGGTGAAGCAATAAGTGTGCCTTACCTTCTGAAGGCAGGTCTATCAGTCCCTCAGCGGCAGCTGCTGCCCTCCAGAGAAGCTAAGGACCTCCACTAGCAAGGGTCCCTCCCTCCTGAATCCTTGCATATATTGAGCAAAACCCTGTATCAGTGCGATAACAAGGAAGCCAAGTGTGAAATAGTAAGTTTAATACACTCCAGCTATCAATAATAAAAATAAATTTAGTTCACCCATGCTAGAAGGATAACAATTTTTTTTTATTTTTTTTATTTTTTAAAGATTTTATTTATTTATTCGACAGAGATAGAGACAGCCAGCGAGAGAGGGAACACAAGCAGGGGGAGTGGGAGAGGAAGAAGCAGGCTCATAGTGGAAGAGCCTGATGTGGGGCTATCCCATAACGCTGGGATCACGCCCTGAGCCGAAGGCAGACGCCTAACCGCTGTGCCACCCAGGCGCCCCAGGATAACAATTTTCTAATTGCTCTATAAAAAACAATTTTAAAAAAATTTAAAAAGCAGTGTCTGGGACACCTGGGTGGCTCAGTTGGTTAAGCGTCCGCCTTCGGCTGAAGTCATAATCCCAGAGTCCTGGGATCGAGTCCTGTATCAGGCTCCCTGCTTCTCCCTCTGCCTGCCACTCCCTCTGCTTCTGCGCTCTCACTCTCTCTCTGACAAATTAAATAAATAAAATCTTTAAAAAAAAAAAAAGTGGTGTCATGGGAAGAGGTGATTTAAGACTAGGTGGTCACAAATGTAGAGAGACATGTATTACAGAGGTAGATCGGGCAATTTATTTTAAAATATAATACTTTTGTGGATTGTGAAATACTTGTGATATTTACCAGGTCTTTACATTTTTAAATATGTCGTGATATTTTTTTCCTTCTACACAAATACTCACTTTTGCATCTAACTTTGTTTTGTAATTATGTATTTGTTTCTCAAATAAGGGCCCTAGGGTACACATACAAAACAGTTATACTGCTTTTTATATACATGATGACATCACAGGAAAGATACACAACTTTAAAATATGGGTTACTGGTGGGGAGGAAAGGAAACCAAGAAGGACGGGTTAACGGAATCTGTATTATTTTTCACTTTCAAAGACAGATTCAATGCACATATGGCAAAATGTTAGCATCCGTTTAATCTTGGTGGTGGATACATAGGTGTCTGTATTACTTTTGTATTTTTCTTATGTATTTCAAATTCTGCTTTTTTTTTAATTCATGCTATTAATAGGAAACTATTCATGTGAAAATTTTAAGCTACTGCTGTAATTAATAGGTCACATATTTGACGAAGTGATTTTTATCTTGGGTCATTTATCTTAAGGTAAAAATAAAAGGAACACTTTACATGCATATTTATCATTTCTAATGGTTATGATTTTAAACATATGACCAATGTGCTAAGCTCTAAAGGCATTTCTTTCTTGCTATATTTCTTTTCTTTGTAAATGTGCCATGCTTATATTTATATTATTGATGTTTCGAAGAAGAAGAATTCTTTAGAACGTGACTGGTTGAATTTACAATGCAATGGGCTATACAACACATTCATTCATTCATTCATTCATTTAAATATCTACCGAGCCCGAACCATGTTCTAACGCTCATACTAGATATAAAGACCTAGTCCCAAATTTTGCAGATCTTGCAGCTGATTGAAGAAGACACAAAGAATAAACCAGAATATAAATAAGTATTGATTATACATTATGATAAATGTTCTGAAAGGAAGAGCCTGTTGCTATAGTAAGTTGAGGAAGGGGGTGGGGAAGCTACTTTAGGAATACCTTTCTTTGGAGATGACATTTTTAACACAGACGTAGTGGCTGACAAAAAACTCCAGTGTTCAATGAATTGATCAATAATGAAAGTAATGATCCCAAAGTTTTGAAGCTTAAAGGACTGGAGATGTAAATGCCATTGGCAAAAATCAAGGAGATCAGTTATAGGACCCATTGTGAAAGGTCAGGGAACATTACAAATTCAATGATTAGCATATTGATTTTGAGATGTTATTAGAAAATCACTCCTTGGAAACAATCTCAGTAGGGAAATGGCATAATAAGCAATGGAAAAACAGATATAAGTTAAAATCAGTTAGCTGGATCTATCTATAAAAAAATATATATCCAAACGTCAACATTTATAACCCAGATCTGTTACATTATTTTTCATACTTTATGACCTTGAAATATTTAGTAATTTTAAAGAGCAATAAACAAAAAATTTTAAAAAGTAATAAAAATTAATGAAGTAATAGCATGAATCTGTATCTTACATTTTACTTTTGGTGGCCAGGCAAGCAGGTAACTAATTCAATGTCTCTGGTTTTAGCATGATTGTATAATGTCAGGATTCAGTTGCAAATAATAGAAAGAAAGCTAGCGACAGTTGACCCTTGAACAACGCAGGGGTTAAGGGCGCTGATCCCCTCCATCCCATGCAGTCAGAAATCCCCGTATAACTTTTGAGTCTGCAAAAACTACTAATAGCCTACTGTTGGATGCAAGCCTTATGGACAACATAGTCTATTAACACATATTGTATATGTATTCTTACAGTAAAATAAGCTAGAGAAAAGAAAATGTTACTAAGAAATTCGTATGAGAAAATACATCCACAGTACTATATCGTAAAAAATCCGTGTAAAAGTGGACCTGCAGAATTCAAACTAGTGTTGTTCAAGGGTTGACTGTATTTTAAACAGAATGACATTTAATAAAGAGAATCAAATGCTGACAAAATCACTGGAAGGCTGAGAAGCTAGTCCTCTAGGAATGAGGTCCACAATGACACTGCAAAACTAGCTCACTGTGAGAGCTGCTGTCTCGACTATAACAAATGTGAAAGTGGGAACTCACCCCAGGAACTACGAGCTCCACAAGTACGCAGACTTAGCCTCCCTCCAGGAGCCAGGAAGTCAATATTTAACTACTACACCCTGCCTCTTAATTCACACACCTGACAAGGCACGAGGAAGTGCTTGGAGGGTCTCATTGAGGACACTATGACATGCTCCCTTCCTTCTGTGTTTGTCAGTAGTGAGGGGACTAAGAAGCTTAAATCTATATTTCCAGCACCTGACGAGTGTTCACTGAAACTTCCAACACCTGATAGTTCACCATGGCTCCTGGAATTGATCTCCAGCTAAAGTAGCTGTGAAAAATTCCAGAGCCTTCCTGACCAAACTTTTCCAGCAGTCATAGCAGCAGTCATTACAGTATGGCTCTGCTTCCTCCCATGTTCCAACCTAATCAGATAAACTAATGAAATCAAGAGCCCTCACTGCAAAAGGGGTTTGGAAATGTAGAGTAAAGCTTCTCAATCTCCACATTACTGACAAGTATAGAAGAAGGAAGGGAGATTGGCTGCCATAGACCCCTCAAGACACTCTAAGCACTTTATTGTATCTCATAGAAAGACCAGGCAGCTTTTGACATTTCTATTACAATCAATCCTGAAGCCAGGTACAGTATAAATGGGGGATAATATCTGGAATATTTAGAAAGAAGCATGTACTCCTTCCAAATTCGAATGTCAGCAATAAGACCAGGTGGTTGCAAAATAGCGAAGAGCAGCTGATCCGTGTTGGTTAGTAGCCAGGCGAATGCAGGGTATCTGGGAAATAACGAAACAGATCTTGTTTCTACACTCATTAGGAAATTCCGTTTGGAGGTCTAGCAGCTGTTCATGATGATAAGAAACCTCAAAATGTTTTCTTTTAAAATCTATAATACGCTGAATTTATACTATTTACCTAAAAGATTCTCACTTGTTTAGTTTAGGTGCTGAATTTTAATTGTTCAGAGGTCTTATTTTCTGGCTCATTTCCTTTGTCATTTCATTTTTACTTTTATCTCCTTATAACATTCCTGGGTGCAAGAGAACATTACTTTATACCTGTCATTAAATAACGTCAGTTAATCCTTCAAGTCATGAAGAAAAGAGCCAAATGAAACTCACCTCCCTCCAAATTCCTGCATGGAGAGATAGGGAGAAGAGTACAGGCAATATTCATTTTGAAAGCACTAATAAGATCAAGAAATTCTTCTCCCATGGGGAATATTAATAAGTAAATTATGTGTTACAAGATCCAGGAATCCTATGGAAGCATAGACTATATCACCCTCCAGTACTATGAAGTAGCTAAGATACAAACTCGGTGTGACATTCGTTGCAAAATGGCCCTAATTTTCCACCTTTCCCTGTATCCATACTCTCTACCATGTAACTTTGTAGTGCCCTTCTACTCCAATTCTAGCCTCAGCTATGAGGCTTGCTTTGGTCAGCAGGAAGTCAGTAAATGTGAACAAAGTGAGTTTCAAAGATGCTTTTTCAATTGGTCTTGCCTACTTTTGCATCTCTGCTATTGTTATAAGAACATGCCAGGGCTGGACTACCAGAGAAAAAAAGATATGTGGTGCAGTGCCGGCTCACTGACATCATCCCAGTCAAGGCCATCCTAGATCAGCCAGCAACCAGACAACTCCCACATACATCTATCTAGGAGCCCAGATGCCTGGATGTGGATGCATGTGTGACCCTGGGCTGAATTAGCTAAACCACGCAACCACATGGGCTACTTTGTGTCTCTAATGAGTTGCCTGTTATGTAGCATTCATGTGGCAATAGATAATCAGTACAATGACTAATGAATATTACATGATGGCGAACTGACGATTATACATGAACATGCAAGATATTTAAGTTTTGTTTAATTTCCTTAAAATGACTTCAGGATACCAAGAAATCGGATCCATAAGAAAATGTTCAAATTATTCAGTAGGTGAAATGTTTCTTTCTTGTATTTCAAAAAAGTTCTATTAGTGACCCTTATCATGATCAGGAGATCTTTCCAAAGTTCTAATGTTTGAAAAGAACAGCTATATGTGCAATTATTTTTTAAACTTTTTATTTAAATTCAATTTAACATACACTGTATTATTAGTTTCAGAAGTAGAATTTAGTGATTCATCAGCTGCATATAACACCCAATGCTCATTATAACAAGTGCCCTCCTTAATGCTCATCACCCAGTTACACCATTCCCCCACCCAGCTCCCCTCAGCAACCCTCAGTTTGTTTCCTATAGTTAAGAATCTCTTATGATTTGTCTCCCTCTCTGTTTTTGTCTTATTTTATTTTTCCTTTCCTTCCCCATTGTCATGTGTTTTGTTTCTTAAATCCCACATATAAGTGAAATCATATGGTATTTGTCTTTCTCTGACTTATTTTGCTTAGCATAAATACCCTCTAGTTCCATCCATGTGGTTATGTGAAATTATTTTTTATCATATGCTTTGACTTCCTACATCATTTTAGGCAACCATATATTTACCAAAATTCTTCCTAAAATGGAGGTAATAAGAAAATTTTAGTGTGGGGAAAACCCAAGATGTCCTACAATACTCAGTTTTGAAGAGACAGAATCAAGTCCAGGCAAAATGGTTGGGTACAGCTTACTTCCGGCATTCTAACAGCTCACTTCTGAGTGTCATGCTCCTCCCTTCCTCACCAAAGAGCACCAAAGAAAACAATTTATTAGTATCCTGACAAAGGACACTCTCATTTTCTGTATCTGTCCTATTTTCTTGACCAACATCAAAATTTATCAGTGTTGTGTCTTCATGGCCATTCTTGGACTTTTAACCGCCTGTGTATAGGATTTTTCATAAACAAGACTCCAAGTATTGTGAAGCATTTTTTATTATATTCAGTTAGCCAGCATATGGTACATCGTAAGTTTTTGTTGTAGTGTTCAACAATTCCTTTAAGAAATAAAGACTTTACTAAAAAACATGAAATTACAATAACATAATAGTAAAAAAAAATCTGTGAAAAGAGAATTATGGAAAAATAGTGAAATGGTATCAAAGTGTGCTGTGCACAGAAAGACAAGCCTTAGAGGCAAGTTGTATGCATAATAATTCAAAGTGGGCAAGAAATTTGACAAAGTATACTAGTTGCCTAAACAAAAGAGAAATATCTTTTATAAGGTTAGCATGGTCCATAAAACAAAAATATGCTGGTTACTTAGGATCAATAAACTTTCTGAAAATGGTCTGGAAAAAAATCTTCCATGTATGTTTATTTGGGTAAGTGACCTCAAGTATATCTCTATGATAGAGATTACAATAAGACAGTTTTTTAAAAATTCCTACATGAATGTTACAATAAAAGTTATGATATAAATGGTGAAAAATGTAGTGAAATTGTGCCACTTTCCGGCTGTCAGATTGATCCAGAAACAAACTTGAGATTACCTAGAGAGATGAAGGAATCTCTTAGACATTCTGTTATAAATATAGCTTCTCACATCCTAACTCCGGGCTTATAGACATTTTAAGGTTGTATTTTCAGATGCAGAAATAAGTTCCACTGGTAAGAAAAAGTGATGTCACTCACCTCACTGAAAAAGTAGCACTATCTACTTCTTAACCATTTCTGAGTTTGCAGCAAAATGTATTTGTAGGTAATAAACAATTTTTTTAAGATTTTGTTTTTTAGTAATCTCTACACCCAACATGGGGCTTGAACTTACATCCCTGATATCAAGAGTCACATGTTCTGACTGAGCCAGCCAGGTGCCCTGGTAAAATAAATTTTTAAAAGTGAATAAAATAAGATGAAATGAGAGAGGGAGACAAACCATCAGAGACTCTTCACTCTAGGAAACAGACTGAGGGTTGTTGGAGGGGAGAGGGGTAAGGGGATGGGGTAACTGGGTGACGGGCATTAAGGAGGGCAAGTGATATGATGAGCACTGGAGGCTAGAGGCAACTGATGAATCACTGAACTCTACCTCTCAAACTAATGGTACACTACATGTTAATAAATTGAATTTCAATAAAGTAAAATTTAAAAAAAGAAAAAAGTGAATGAATACAATACAAACATGTTGGTGACATTTAACAGTTTGATTCTGTTTATGATTCAATTTTGTCCTTCGCTTTTTGGTTGGATTGCCAATGGAGAGTTATTTGTACTTCCTGAAAGATCTGGGTTCTAGACTAGCTCTTCCAGTTGTGAGTTGTGGGATAATAGTCCATTTGCTTAGTTCTTTAAAGCTAATTCTTTATTCAAGAATGGAGCAAAAGAATAACAACCAATTCAGTAAGATGTGACAAGAATTAAATGAGTTGTTATATTCAAAATGCCTCACACACAGTAAGCATTCGATACACATAATTAACAGTAGTGGCTGTCATTTGCATCAAGTTTGGTATCATCGATACTACCACCACGGCCACCATAATCATCATCCTTGCCTTGAACTTCATAACAGAAGGCAGACAATCCCTTAGAAATGTATGTGGAAGGTTTATGCCTGCATTCAGAAACTTACCTTTTGAAAGACTTTATTTCCCTTTCATATAACTTTGAGCACTCACCCTGGCTATCTTACAATAAAGAATATAGATAGCAATTATCGGGCCACTATTCCAAAATCATGTTAGATAAAAAAGCAAAAATCTTTCTTGGGAAGAATAGAATTGAATTGTAGATTGTTAAGGATCAATGCGCAAATTAATGGGGAAAATGTCTTTGCAGGTAATGCCACCTTGATAACATTTTATTTATATATTTTGTGTTTTATATTACATTGAAAGTAAGATTTTTATTCTCTGGTGTAATAACTTCTTTTTCTAACTACTCTTCTCTAAAAGTGTTTGTTCACCCATTCATTTATTTATTCAAACATCTCTCGAGTGCCAAATCTATGTCAAGCAGGCACTAAGTAAGGTCGATCTTGCCCTCAAGGAATTCAGACGAGGAGCTGGGGAGATATGCCAGAGAGCTGGCCTTAAGAGAAAGAGATGATTACTATAATAAAAGCATACCTGAAGTGTTATTAACAAAAAGAGCAAAGAGAATTTATTATGGAGAAGGGTTAAGAGGAGAAGTTGAAGAATTTTTAGGACTCTGTACAACTTCTTCTAAAATAACATACAGATTCAATATCCATAACTGATCATAAAAAAACTATGTTCTATATATTTGCAGCTGATACATGCATGAGCCTATTTTCCATCAATTAGATTTTTTTTTGTTTCCCAGGGAAGGTAAAATATGATAAAATTATAGAATTTTAAAGACAGGAATGACCTTAAGAGAGCTTTAGCCCCATATTACAGTTGATTTAAAACAAAACAAAGCAAAACTGTTCTCAGATAGTTTAGGATATTTCCAAGTTGGAGACACATATTTGGTTGGGAGGAGAAGCAAGGCTATACCCCATGTCTCCTGCCTAAAACCCAGGTCAGAATTTGGTCTGTAGCAATGGCTCCTTTTTTGAACTCTTAAATCTTCATTTCATTCAGTGCCTAGTAAAACGCTAACCATCAGAGGTTGTTTACAAGAGATGCCTAGACTTCTTTTGGCCAGAACAGAACAGAATTCAGTGCAGCACCACACCACTTTACTAAAAATGTGCGGTTGTTCTGGAACTGTTAATATAGCTCCACAAATTTATACCTTTTGCCTCTAGAGTAATTTATGCACTGCCAAATCTTGTGTAAATCTCATTTCACAAAACATGCTTGAGGAATACTGAAATTGGTGCTATTCACAAGGCAATATTAGCAAACATATTTGTCCTATGCTAAATATATCTTTGTCATTTTTATTATCTACTAGTGTGGGTTTGCTTATTACCAACAAGAAAGATTTAAGTATTTTCTTATGGCCTTCAGATCTACAGAAACCACAGAACAAATTTATCTTGTTTTCCATTAATTTATTCTCTACCTTGCAATTATACTGTCAGTTCTATTACTATAGATTTTGGTAACCATCCCAAGATGTCCATTAGGCTTAGTTTAAAAAAGAGAAGAAAAGGAATTGACAGAGTCCATGAATCCCCCAAAATTTCTTTTGTTAATAAGTGTCTATTTAATAAAGAAAAAAGCTTTTAAATTTATTAGACATGCCTGATAAAAGCTATCATCCTGCGAACTATGTACTTAGGCTACATTCTAATAGGCCATTCGAATTAAGCTACTCAACTGATTTCTTAGCTTTAGTAAATAAGTATGATCCCACACACAAAGATTCACAAGCAAATTGTTAATATTCACAAAAGATACATAAACTTAACTTTGCCTCATTAGTTAAATGTCTGCACACTTAACATAAGCTTGAGAGTCAATCATCTTTCTCTATCTTTTGATGAAAAAGAGCTACTTTCCCTATCACTATATTGAAATTATTGCCAGACTCAAAATTCTGTTTTCATACTTTGAAATAAGAAATTTCACTTATTATTAAGGAAACTGTATCATACATGATCATCACCTGAAAGTCACCAAGAAATTGTACCTATGATTTCTAAAAATCATAAGTCAAATTTAATTTTAAGAACATTTGTATAAATAATAAGTATAAATATTATACATGATTTGAGAAAACACACTATTTTATACATTGATCTGAGTATTGCTGGAATTCTAGAGAGATTTTAAAGCTATTATTCTAAATGGAATCTGTTTCAGTTGAGAACTATAATTTTTTGAGTATATCATTCTATCTTTATGACTCATTCTTTAGCATTTCTGCTTGTATAATATTTGTACCTTACAGATATTTATATTTCAGAGTTCTCATACCAACAATACAAACTTTTTCATGAAGTGTTCAAAGAGTTTTATGAATATTTCACTACATATTCTTATCTCAAATTGCTATAATGAAAAACTCTTTTGGAACATTTTGGTTGAAAACGTAAGTTCTACCAAACAATATCTAGTTTCTGACAAAAGGAAACTTGGAGGGGGCGCCTGGGTGGCACAGCGGTTGAGCGTCTGCCTTCGGCTCAGGGCGTGATCCCAGTGTTGTGGGATTGAGTCCCACATCAGGCTCTTCTGCTATGAGCCTGCTTCTTCCTCTCCCACTCCCCCTGCTTGTGTTCCCGCTCTCGCTGGCTGTCTCTAGCTCTGTCAAATAAATAAATAAAATCTTTAAAAAAAAAAAAAGGAAACTTGGAGGCATATACAACTGAAAATTTCCGGGATAGATTTAACTTAAGACATGTCCTATTCAGGGTACAAAGTATGTCATCAGGTCTCCTTCTTCATCTCTGGGGGAGCTTCATTCACAGGAATGTTTTTCCTTTGTTGCCAAATATGATCTCTGCAAGCACGAGGGTTACAAATATTTCCAGAGAAAAGAGTCCTATTTTTCCCTTCAATCCAGAAAAACAGCCCCAGAAATCACTCTTACTGGCTCAACTGGGTCACAGGCCCATTCTTGAATCAATAACTGCGGCCAGGTTGTGAACTACTTTGCTGGACGGGGCTTGGGCCACATACCTTGCATGGAGTCCCGAAGGAGGAGTCGGCATTATCAAAGCCACACTAACCGAGAGGGGTAAAGTCTTGATTTCTTAAAGCAAAGTAGTACAGGAGCATATTAACTCAGCCTTATATAGCCACGAATGACATTTATAGCTTCATCTTTATCTCTGCTTTTGGAGATTTAAAAAAAAAAGTGATATCCCCAAGACATTCAATAAACCCATCGGCACACCTAACAAGAACCATATTATGACATTTACAGCATTATTGGAAATCTGTGCTCCTTACCAGATTCTCTGAATTCTGCCAAATGCCAAATGCCTGAATTTCAGAGGTAGCATTTTCTATCTACTATCTATCGAAAGCTAAGAAGAGTATAGAAGGAAACCTTGCATGAACCTTGTAACTCAGAGAGTTGGTTGCTACTTCTTTGGGTCATAGCTATACTTTCAGGAACTGAAGACTTCAATTAGGAAATGAAGACACACATAGCAGAAGACTGACTGTGGATATTCAACTTTTGAATAGTGATTATCCATTTCAAAATCAACAGAAAGGGCATTTCACCGCTCAGTATCATAATGATTTCAATATATTTCTTTTCTCTCTCATGGCAATAGCCAGAACAGTGAATAGGATCTCAGGCAGTCATATCAGTTGACCAAGGAACACACAGTACTTGCAGAGAAAGAAACAAGGAAAGGATGTTCATCTACTTAACAGTTACATGTTGGTGCCTATCATGTGTTGTATTCTGGGACTAAATCAGTTAAACAAACAAAAATCCTGTCCTTATGGAGTTTGTATTCTAATGGATCAAGACATATTGAGCCTGTTGTTAACTTTCCTTCTCTCTAAGTGGGAGTTTGTTCTAAGTTTTTCTCTAACATTTTACCCTGGGCATCTTGGCTTGTTAAATTTATTAGTACTGATAGAAGTACTGTTTGAGGTATGATCTGGGCATGATGCAAAGTAACTTGAGGAGGCCTTGACTTAAGCTATGAGAACACACAGCAAGTCTAAACTTGGAGAAGAGTAAACCCATGATATCCCACTCCCACCCTCCTGTTTGTCAGGCTTAGTATATTTTTATAAATAACAATTCTGTAAAAATCATAGCTGGGCGGTGTTTAATTTTTTCCTGATTGTAGAAGAGGAAGAGATTTTGTGGTTATATGTGGAATATTTGAAATATACTAATGGTGACATTTTGATGATCTATGTACAGAAAGAAAAGCAAGAAAGAATATGTGTTGAGAATTGGTTGAAAGTAGATGTGGAAGTATGCTATCCAGCCAAACAGAGGACTGTATGGACATAGGGTCCCCTCCTTCTGAAAAAATGCCTTTCTTACCCCATCAACATGATTCCTATAAGACTGCCATGCTCTTACATGACCCCAACTTTGGCCACAGATTATTGATTCACACATACGTTTGCATGATCCAAACTGGGCAAATGGGTAAAATTCCTAGTGCTTTTAAATTTTTTATTAAAATAATCATTTCTTTTCCCTATGGCTTAAGTCCCTATGGCTAAAGACACCATATTTAGGAGCTATTGGTTTCATGTTTTGAAACACAAAGAGAGAGGCAGCCTGGGAGATAAGGGCACCACAAAGAGAAACAATGATGAGAGGAAGCAAGCTCTAATGGCCTCTATCCCCCTATTGCAAGTACTTCAGAGAAATTTCTCTTATTACTGCAGTTGGTTCAAGTTGGTCTTCTGTCACTGACAAAATGTACCTAACTAATGCACAATTAAGTGTCATTAGTGTCCTTAAATGTCTTCAGACTCTGTCCTTATAGATTTTTAGTGTCTTTTCTGTCAGTTTCACCTCTTGCTCTTTTTTAGTTCCTTCCTGTTTAGTAGGGAAGTCAATTAACGGATTCTGCCAAAATTGCATCTAAACTAGGGTTTCTAATTGCAGCTAAACTAAGGTTTGTAATTGCATTGAAATTAAGTTTAAATGCACTTTGTGATGGGATGGACAGTTCTCTTCTGATCAGAATGCCTGAACATTGCTGAATAGATCTTGTGACAGCTATTTTGATAGCTTGAGGTCTTTGCTTTCTTCTACAGAGCATATTTCACGTATGTACAGTTTGTTAGCGTAATTGTCCTGGTTTGCTTGAGACCAAAGGGCAGGGTTTTCAGTGCTAAAACTAAAGAAAAAAAAAATTTTCAGGCAACCTGGAAAAAGTTTGTAACATTGGTCTAGGAGTAGCTCCATGAAAATGGAAAACACCCCTGTATCCTTAAGATAAGTAACTGGTCTCTGGAACCGGAACCTCCGGGTGAAAATTTTGACTTGGCTATTTACTGTGTCACTTTTCTCAAATTACGTAACCTGTTTGTATGTCAGTTTTCTCCACCTATAAAATGCGAGTAATAATGATGCCTATTTCTTAAATACAAGTTGAGTATTAAATTAATCTGTGTAGCCTGAATATAATGCAAGGACTCAATTTTATCTGCTATTGTTGTTATTATTGAGTATCTAGTTGCTATGACTAAATCAATGACATGCAATTTAAAGGAAGTTTCAGGACTGGACTGCCCACAAGCCTTGAGTAAAACATATGTCCTAACATACTTTAAGTCTTTACTACCACCCAAATTTTAGTTTTTCTATTAATGTTACGCAGTGTCAGAGGAGGATTTTTTCCCCCCGGTTTCCCTTTCCCTCATTAGAGATTATTCTGTATTTAATTTAAAAATGAAGCGCTTCATTTGCCCCAATGAAGTTCCCTACTCTTTCCTTTCCTATGACCATGCAAAAAGAAAATGAGGGAAAGGAACAAAAAGAGGAAGAAAAAGCAATCAAATAGTCATAAAATGTCATAATGGTCATATTCTCATTGGAAAAGAATTTGGTATTTGCTCTGAATCTAAATACAAGTGAATTTACAGAGTCTACATCTACTGACTTTTATCCTTTTCTTAAAAGAACTCTTTCAGAAGACCATTTCATACGACACAACAGTTTTAAAATATTAAATAGAACACGACAGTGTCTTTTTAAGTGCAATAAAAGCTGATTTCACACACACACAAATAATAACAATAATGGCTTTAACTTTTTACTGGGGGTCTTGGTGAGTCCAAAGACTGGATTAAAAATATTTTGGATCTCATGTTTGCCTTTATAGTACTTTCTGACTTAAGAACTCTTCTTACCCCTTTATTCAAAAGATAAAACTGTGCAAGAGGCTCAGCTCACAGACAATAATTAATTTCTCAAGTAATATAACTAGCATTTGAATATGTATTTTGCTTTATTTTGCTCAGGCTAAATTTGTAATTTTCTTATTCTATTACTTATAAAATGTTTGTCAAATTCCCATTCTGACGTTCTTCTAGGGTTGCCATAATTATAGTTACTTTTGGACTCCATGAGATGGCCCCTATTGGTATATCCAGTATCACCCAGATTTGGGTAACAGTTCTTTCAGTCAGAGCAGGGGGGTGTCTAAGAAGCTGTTTATCTGTCAGATATGCTCTGCTTATCTGTCTTACCACTGATTCTATTCTGAAATTACATTGTGATTGCAGTAACTGACCCAATTTCTTGCGACTCCAAACCTAAGTCCCCGCTAGCCACTCTACTTTGTCTTTGACAAGATTTATGCCTCTCCCACCCAGCCTGAGCTCTTTCAGGTACTAGGTCAGCAAACTAAGACCAGCTGGTCAAATCTGGCTTAACACCTGTTTTTGTAAATAAAGTTTTCCTGACACAGAGCTATGTCATTCATTTACATGCTATATTGACAGAGATGGGTAGATGCAAAAGAAACTATATGGACTATAAAGCCTAATTATTTACTATCTAAATATAAAAAGTTTGTCAGCACTTAGTCAACTAAACTATTGACCCCAAACCAGTTGGATTCCTCTGGTGCAGTTTTTCATTCACCAGGTTGATACTTATTGGGTTTTTCCCTGTTAGTTGAGAAGCCCTCATGCTGGCCCTCCTCCTCAAATCTCATGATTCCTTCCACAATTATCTCCTTGGTTTATCTATACTCAATGTCATGGTCATTGCATCTGGGCTATTGTAAAGCCTCATGTATGAGATGTTTCAATGAAACAACTCTGTGTTATCCTTCACTAGTCTACTTGTTCTAACCAGCTCAATAGGAAGGTGAGATAAAATGTGTTGGCATCCTGCAAATGGGACAATGATGTCACATTTGACTTAGGGAAATGGAGTCATTAATTTTTTTTTTCTCCCAACAACAAATACCATTTCCAACATATTTTCATGACACTTTTATTTCCTTGTTTGGAAATAGTATTTAGGAAGGGAAAATATAGAAAAATTCTTTTATTTTTGACATGTTGTGACCTTTATTTTTTAAAGAGTAATAGAGCAGAATTCTGAATAAGACTCCAATACACACATCTTTCCACAGGAGGCTAGGATTTCATCAAGCAGGAAAGCGATTAGAGCATAATCACTGTTATATCAAATTAAAGCATTTAAAAAATCATAGCCACAGCTGTAGAACTCCCACTGAAAAAAAGCTAAAATTAAAAATTCTCAGGTCCAGAACTGTGACTCCCTCTTGGTGGGCTGCACTTCAGATGCCTTGCCAACCCACTGAAGTTTGCATGACTGTTCTTTGAGGCAAGAAATTTCCCCTTCTTTCTTAATCCTAATTGGGCTAGTTAGAACAGAGCAGGCTGCTGCTGATTAAGACAACTCCCTGGGGAATTGGAACCAAGCAATGAACTGTGCAACTGAGGTCTGGTGCTTATGTCCAGGATGTCTCAGGGATGTGGCTATTTCTAGAATAAGAAGCAGAAGGCCTGCAAATTCTTAGATAAAGACTCTGCTTTAGTGACTTCCTTATAAATAATACCTTCACTGGCACAGATTATAGTAAGAACATGGTTCCCACTTGAACTTAGGGAGCTCTCTATTCACTGTAAATTGGGAAAACAGGGGAAGCGGTTGTTTTATAATAAAGGATTTGTATTCCATGGTCATTGCTACCACAGAGAGTATGAACCCCATTTTATTTCTGATGTGATACAGAGCTCTCCTTGAAAAATCTGAAGCTGAGAACAGCACCTGTTGTACATAGGTGATTTTCCCCTCCTGGTAGATTCAAATTGCTGGCTTGATCTTCTGATTACTGAAAGCTGTTTCTCATCCATCTGTCATAACATAACAAGATATTTAAAAGAATGTCTGACAACCAATATGAAAAGCTATTTAGTTTCTGGTCTAGCTTCTCCAAATGGTAGTACATTGATCAGCCAGGCAGTTTTGAATCTGCCATCCTGCATCAGCAGTTCTTCTCTAAATTAAGTCATATTCCATATAAAAGCCTTATTGTTATTCAGGGCGCTTCCCAGCCACAGCTGTAAGATTCGATTAAATCAATATGTTCCTATGAAGAACAGCTTGTTGGGAGAAGGCAATGTGAAAATGAACAGAGCAACAACAGAAGAAGAATGCAGAATTTTGTTTTACTAATAAAGTTTCAAGGTGTATTCTCATATTCTTGTAATGTCTCTTTTCAAAGACCTTTCCTTTGGAGTCTAAAGTTTTATTGCACTCAGATGATGTGGTTAAGAGCTCTTTGAAAGTGAGAAGATGAGTTTCAGGAGACTGTTTTAGCTAAGAGTAGCATGTTACACATATAAAGCCTGGAATAGTCAGTAAACTAAGCAAATTACCTTCATTAATCCAATGACATTAATATAGAAAGGAGTTACATCATCTCTGTTCTTGTCTCTGCATTTAAATTATGGATTCTGTCATTCTAATCCTGTCAAAATGTGTAGGTAAATTAGGAAGTGGTATAGAAATTGTTTGTAAAAGAGACCAGTTCAAATCCAGGCTCTCCTCTTTACCTTGTATATGAACTAAGCCATCACTTAATTCTTCTGTAAAATGAGTCACTACTTCTTTGTTCATTTTACAATGCTGTTATGTCTCTTATTCATTTTTTATCTTCAGGAGCTAGACCAGTACCTGGCAAATCGTGGGCAGTCAAAATTTTTGAGGAATAAATTAAAGTTCTGTGAAACCCTGTAAAGTTTCATGTGTTATTATTATTATTATATATTTTAAACCATTGAATGTGATTGATTGGCTTATTAGCCCATGTCCTTCAGCCTGCCCTTTTTCCCTCACCATTTGTCATGTGACTCTGCAGTTCTTCCCACCACTGACAGAGAATATCTCCTTACCCCTTGATTTCTGGCTTGGACATGGAACTGATCTTGACCAATGGAAAATGCATAGAAATGACAGTGCTCTAAGTAAGCCTAGACTATACAAGGCATTGCATGTTTCAACTTGCTCTTTTGCCCTTTGCCATTACCATGAGAACAAGACTTAACTAACCCATTGATCCAAGACGGACGAGTGCCATGTGAAATATTTCCAAACTAAACCTGCAAGTGAAAGCCCCTCAGTGAAGCTCAGACTGGATTAGCTGAGCCCCTACTAAAATGCAAAATCATGAGCAAAATAAATGTTTGTTGTCATGTGCCCCAGGAATTTTGTAGTTATTTGTTAAGGCAGCAATAGTTAACTAATACATTATGCAATTTAAATATTTAGTGATTGTGCATTGTGTAGTAACATACTCATAGGGAAGGAAAAGTGAAAAGGACAAACATGGCATAGATCTAGGCTGACTCTCCAGAAGCTTAAAGGTTATTGTGGATACAAAAAATACGTTTGACTACTAGAATGCACACCAGATAAAACATGAAAAATTAAAAATGGAAAAGTAGTAGTAATGTGGAGGTCAGGGAAAATTTGCTCATTTATTCAACAAATGTTTATATTATGCCTATTACATGCTGGGTACAGGAGGAACAGTGGTTTACAAAACAGTTTCAATGCCTATCTTTTTTTTTTAAAGATTTTATTTGAGAAAGAGAGAAAGTGAGAGCATGAGCAGGGGGAGGGGCAGACAGAGAGGGAGAAGCAGACTCCCCACTGAGCAGGGAACCTGATGCGGGGCTCGATCTCAGGACCCTTGGATCATGACCTGAGCTGAAGGCAGACGCTTAACCAACTGAGCCACCCAGGTGCCCCCAATACCTAACTTTATAGAGTTAATCATCTAGTAAATGAAAAGAAGAGATAACGTTTGAGCCTGAATAAAGAGGATAAACATATTTCTCCCATTGGCAAGAATGGAGGAATGACTACTCAGACAAAATAGTCAACTTGTGTCCAGGAGTACAAAGTGAATGCAATGATCTGAGAAAAGAGGAAGTAGGTGTCTTTGGTGGAATGTACAGTAGAAGATTTAGGATCTCAAAATTCATTAATCAAACGCCAATTTTTCTTTGTATCATAGGTTTCTCCCCCAAGATGCTCACCAAATCTTCTAGATCTTTAAATATTTCTTCTAAATTTATTATCATGATTCCATACACTCTTCTGCCATTTGTATTTTATTTCTTAAATGTTAACCTTGTTTTCACCACTAGGTTTGAAGCTTGTTCCTTTATTAATTGATGTTATCATTCACTATAATAATATATTTTTTTGGCCCTTACTATAAGCCAGGCACTGGTGATATAACAATTAACTAAACATACAAATATCCTCATCTCAAAGACCTTACATTAAATTGCTGTAAGAGGCTCATATACAACCATAAAGCAAAGACCCATAATCAATACACAAAATATAAACACAAAAGAATGCAAGCATACTACTAAAGAAAGTCATCAAACCACAAAGAGAGAGAGCAAGAAAGGAAGAAAAGAACAGAAAGGAACTATAAAAACAGCCAGAAAAAAATTAACAAAATGGCAATAAGTACATACCTATCAATAATTACTTTAAATGTAAATTCTTCAATCGAAAGATACTAAGTGACTGATGGATAAAAAAAAAAAACCTATCTATACACTGTCTATAAGAGACACACTTTAGATATTAAGAACACACACAGATTGAAAGTGAAAGGATGAAAAAAGATATTGTATGCAAATAAAAAAAAAGCTGGAATAGCTCCACTTATATCAGACAATATAGACTTTAAAACAAAGACTGTAATAAGAAACAAAGAAAGGCATACAGTAATAAGAAAGGATCAATCCAACAAGAAGACAGAACATTTGTAGATATTTATGCACCCAACATAGGAGCATCTAAATATATAAAGCAAATATTAACAGACCTAAAGGGACAAATAGATAGCAATACAATAATAGTAGGGGACTTCAACACACCATTTTTAGCAATGGTTAAGCTATCCAGACAAATAATAAATAAGGAAATATTGCCCTTAACTTAACAGATATTTATGGAACAGTCCACCTAAAACAATGGAATACATTTTTCTCACATACACATGGAACATTTTCCATGAAAGATCAAAAGTTAGACCTCCAAACAAAACTTAATAGATTTAAGAGGACTGAAATCATATCAAGCATCTTTTCAGACCACAACAGTGTGAAACTGGAAATTAATTACATGAAGAAAACTGAAAAATTCATAACTATATGAAAATTAAACAATACACTACTGAACAATTGGTCAAACAAATCAAGATGGAAATAAAAATATTGGGGCGCCTGGGTGGCTCAGTCGTTAAGCATCTGCCTTCGGCTCAGGGCATGATCCCAGAGTTCTGGGATCAAGCCCCACATCAGGCTCCTCTGCTGAAAGCCTGCTTCTTCCTCTCCCACTCCCCTGCTTGTGTTCCCTCTCTCACTGGCTGTCTCTTTCTCTGTCAAATAAATAAATTAATTAATTAATTTTAAAAAAAAAGAAATAAAAATATTCTTGAAACAAATGAAAATGGAAATGTAATTTACTAAAACTTATGGGATGTAAAAAAGCAGTTCTAAGAGGGACTTTCATAGTGATAAATGCCTATCTTAAGAAATATCTCAAATAAACTAACTTTAAATCTCAAGGAACTAGAAAAAGCAGAACAAATGAAGATCAAAGTTAGTAGAGAGAGGAAAATAAAAAGATTAGCACAGAAATAATTGAAATAGAAACTAAAAAGATAATAGAAAAGGTCAAAAAAACTGAGAGCTGATTCTGTGATAAGATAAAACAAAACTGACAAACTTTTAACTAGACTCACCAAGAAAAACGGAGGACTCAAACAAAATTAGAATGAAAGGGAACATGTTACAATTGATACCACAAAAATACAGACACCACAAAAACTATAAATATGGGACTACTAAGAACAAGCATATACCAACATCCTGGGCCACCTAGATGAAATAGATAAAAATGCCTAGAAACATATAACCTACCAAGACTAAATCATGAGGACATAGAAAATCTGAACTTTTTGATTACTTGTAAGGAGATCAAATCCTTAATCAAAAACCTCCCAACAAACAAAAGTCCAGGACCGGATGGGTTTATTGGTGAATTCTATCAAACATTCAAAGAATAGCAATTACCAATCGTTTTCAAAGTTCCCTCACTCCCACCCAAAATAGAATATAAAACTTTTCCAAACTCATTTTATGAGGCCAGCATTACCTTGATATTAAAAACAGATAAGGATGCCACAAGAAAATTACAGACCAATATTTCTAATGACAATAGATGCAAAAATTCTCAACAAAATATTAACAAAACAAATTCAACAATACATTAACATGTATTTCACAGAAATAGAATCAACCAAAATGTGTATAGAATTATAAAAGACCCCCAAAATAGACAAAGCAGTCTTGAGAAAGAAGAACAAAGCTAGAGTTGTGTATTTCTTGGCTTCAAACTATATTACAAAGCTGTAGTAATTAAAACAGTGGAGTATTGAAATGAAAACAGACACATATATCAATAGAATAGAATACACGCCCAGAAATAAACCCATACATAATATGGTCAATTAATTTACAACAAAGGAGGCAAGAATATACAATGGGGAAAGGACAGTTTCTTCAAGAAATAGTACTGGGAAAACTAGACAGCCAAGTGCAAAATAATGAACTGCTATCTTACAACATACACAAAAATTAGCTCAAAATGGATTAAAAACTTAAACATAAGCCCTGAAACCATAAAACTCCTAGAAGACACAGACAGCAAACTCTTTGGTTTAGGTCTCAGCAATGACTTTGGATTTGACATCAAAAGCAAAAGCGACAAAAGCAAAAATAATCAAGTGGGACTACATCAAACTAAAAAGTTTCTACACAAAAAAGGAAACCACCAACAAAATGAAAAGGCAGCCTACTTAATGAAAAAAACATTTACAAGTCATATATTCATTAAGGGACCAATACCCAAAATATATAAAGAACTCATACAACTTGATAACAAAAAAATCTAATTAAAGAAATGGGCAGATGATCTCAATAGAAATTTTTCCAAAGACATACAGAAGTCTAAAAGTTACATGAAAAGATGCTCTACATTTTTAATGATCGGGAAAATGCAAATCAAAACCACAATGAGATATCACCTCACACCTGTCAGAATGGCTATTAACAAAAAGACCAGAAATATTAAGTTTTAGTGAGGATGTGGAAAAAAGGCAATTGGTGGTGGTGTTCTGTTCAGATGAATGTAAATTGGTGCAGCCAGTATGGAAAAGATTATGGAGGTTTCTCAAAAACTTAAAAATAAAATTACCATATAATTCAGCATTTCCACTTCTGGGTATTTATCCAAAGAGAAGAAAAACATTAACTCAAAAAGATGTATGCACCCTCATGTTCACTGAAGCATTATTTAGAATAGCAAAGATATGGAAATAATCTTAATTATCCATCAATGGACGAATGGTTAAAGATGATGTGATATATATATTTATTATATATATATGAATATATATGAATACGTACATCATATATATCATATATATGAATAATTTCCTATGTATATATATCTATGAAACTATTTGCTTCCCAGACAATTCACTTCCCAGATATTTTTATATATATATATATATATATATATGAAATTATTCAGTCATTAGAAAGATGAAATCTTGCCATTTGTGACAACATGGATAGACCTCAGGGCATTATGCTAAGTGAAATAAGTCAGACAGAGGAAGACAAATACCATATGGTCTCTATTATATGTAGAATCTAAAATAAATATATAGATAAAAAATAAGTAAGTAAATAAATAAATAAACAGATTGGTGGTTGCCAGAGGCAAGAAGCAGAGGGGTAGAGAAATGGGTGTACTGGTTTTGTTTTGTTTAAGTTTAAATAAATTGAATTAAAAAATAAACAAGAAAAATGCAAAAATAAGCCACCGAGGTAGGGGAGGAAAGGAAGAGACACATTTCTTTCAAAGAAGAAATGATAGCACTGATAACTCATCAAAAGAAATGAGAGAAATGAGAAGACGATGAATGCCATTTTATTTTATTTTCTTAAAATTTTTAAAGATTATTTGAGAAAAAGAGCGCAAGCACAGGGAGGAGCAGAGGGAGAAAGACAATCTCAAGCAGACCGCCCACCTTCCCACCCAACCCTCCCACCTGTCCTTCCCCCTCCCCGACTAAGCAAGGAGTCCAAAGCAGAGCTCAATCTCATGACCCTGAGATCACGACCTGAACCAAAGTCAAGAGTGGAACATTCAACCAACTGAGCCACCCAGGCGCCCTGATGAATACCATTTTTAAACTGCTAAAAGAAAAGAAATGTCAGCCCAGAATTCTATTTCCACAAAAATATCTTTTGAAATAAATTTGAAATAGACATTTCTATTCAAAAACTGAGAAAATGTGTTGCCAGCAGATCTGCACTAGAAGAAATACTACAAAGAGTTCTTCAGATAGAAGAAAAGTGATCTCAGGTAGAATCACAGATGTGCGGGAAAAATTAAAAGCAAAGATTAAACACGTAGGTGAATAATAAATGAGTATTGACTGAACACAGCAATAATAGCAATGTCTTGTTAAGTGTAAAATACATGTGGAATTAAAATGACTAACATCAATAGCACAAAAAATAAAATGGTGGTAAACAGAGATTGAGTGTTCTAAGATCAGAGCATTGTCTGGGAAGTGATAAAAAATAAAACTCATATTAGACTATAATACATGTAAGTTGTAAACTCTACGAGAACCACTAAAGGAATAACGGACTGTGTGAGGAGCAACAAATGGGTGTAGAAAGACAGAATAAATCGAAAATGAATATAAAAAGAAGGCTACAAAGGAGAAAAACAAAATACAGTGCAGTAAGATAGTAAAGATAATCAATGAGTAAATTATACGATATGTTAGAAAGTGATAGCTATTATAGAGAAAAATAAAGAAGCACATAAGAGGACATTCTAAAGGTGTATAATTTTAAATAGAGTGGTCAAGAAAGCCCTCACTAAAATGTTAGTATTTCTTGAAAAAAGTAAGGGAGAGGAACATGAGGATATCTGAGACAAAAGCATGCCAGGCAGAGAGAACAGCAAATATGAAAAGAGGTGGGAATCATACTTAATTGCTCAAGGAATAGTCATGACACAGCATGTCCAGCGCAAGACAAGGGAGAAGTAAGCCACTGTGTCAGAGTGGATAGGAGCTAGATTGTATAGGCACTGTGTGGACTTGGACCTTTACTCCGAGTTAGAAGGAAAACCAATGGCGGATTTTAGGAAGGGGGTTTATGACCTGACTTAAATTTTTACATGCCTCTGTATCGATAATAGACCATAGAGGCATAAGCACAGTTTGGAGGTTGTAATTCAAGGGATGAATCAGAGTAGCTTGAACCAAAGTAGTAGCAATAAAGGAAGTGAGAAGTAGTCAGCGTTGAGTGCATTCTGAGAATAGACACAGCAGGATTTGATCGATGATTGAACGTAGCATATGAGAAAGTAAGAGTCAAGGATCAGTTTAACGTCTGGCCTTAGTAGCTGGAAATACAAAGCTTCCAACAGAACTAGAGAAGACTGTGGGATGAGCTGCTTTCCTGGAGAGCATTGGGAATTTAATTTTAGACATATTATGTTTGAGATATTTATCTCTGAGTGGGGATGTATTCAGTCAAATTTATTAGTCTAGAATTCAGAGAAGAGATCTGTGCTATAGACATAAATTTGGGAGTTGCTGGCATGTTAGCAGAATTTAGGACAGGAGACTGGGTGAGATCAACAGATATGTAAATTAAGTAGAAAAAGAGAAAATGTCTTAGGAAAGAGCCCTGGGAGGTCCATATTTTTAAAGTCAGAGAGATTAGAAATAACCAACAAGGAAGACCATGAAGGAGATGGGTCTGTGAAGTAAGAGGAAAAACCAGTAGAATGTGGTATCCTAAAGCCCAGGATCAGGCAATGATCAATTGGGTCAAAGGCTGCTGATAGAACAAAGTGAAATGGTACAGTGGCATCAAGGGAGATGAAAGGTACTGTAAAGAAAAATAATGCTTAGCATATGGGCATATAGGAGAGGACATTCTGAAGTGGTATAATGCTTGTACAATAAGAGAATAACATGTTGGTAAGTTTATGAAAAATATTGAGTAGGAAGAACAAATAGAATGCAGGAGAAGCAAAGGGTAAATGCTAGGGCTATGTCCTTGAGAAGTCAAAGGGGATGGGGCCTTGAGAATTATTGCCTGTTGCCTGCATTCCATGGCCTAGAATGAGGCTAGTTGGAGTTCAAAATACTTGTTGACAGATCAATTTCTCTCACGCATTAAAAAAAATCAGGAAGATAATTGTTCGGGGAAAGTCACCCAGAAGACCTGAAAGCCAGTTGACCCATAAGCTGAACCTGGGTGATCAGAGGCTTCTCACCACACCACTGTCCTTGGAATGTGGGTTTCATTTGCCTTTCCTGCTCCCAGAGGCTGCTCCAAGGACATAGCATAGAGATAGTAATGTGATATGGAGAACACCTGCACAGTAAGTGATAAGGCCTCTCTCTATATAAACTTTTAAAACCCAGCAGGTGGGTACGGGCATTCTCTCATCTTGCTGCCACCCAAACAAGCTTCATATGTAAGTTCCCTTTGCTTATTAAAACTGCCTCCTACCAATCTGGAGCAGCCTGCCTCTTTCCTGGATCTCTCCCTGCCCTCCAGATACAGGGCCAGTTTCAGATTTCTCTCAGGAAGGTCCCAAGAAGGTGTTGAACCAACAGTTGGAGAGTCAGCCAGGAGACCTAAGAAATGGGCCTTGGAAAGAGGACATCTGTGGGGGAAATCCCAGGTTGGCCATCAACCTGTCTGTGAAGAGTGGTGTCAGATGCTTATGGACCACCACATGAGTGTGGGGGCACCCTGAAAATGCTGGCTGCTGTAAGTTTTTCTATGCAGAGAAACTGCATGGCACACTGCCACAAAGAAGAAAAATGGATGGGCTGCTGCAGTGGGCTGGCCTCCTTTGTGGACAGTTCTGCTAGGCACTAATGACCAATGAGGCTAAAGATCAAGTTACAAAGTTAGAAGAAGAGCTGATATTAGAGAAAGACATGGGAATGTCCACTAATCTGCTGGCTTCATGGCTGGCAGACAAAATGGGAGAGCAGAATAATAGCTTGGAGATTTTTGTATGTTGCTCTGCAAGGCTAGAAGGGTGCAAGCTGCCACAGATTAAGGTCTGAGCACTTATGACAAAGATGGATTAAGATGCTAAGAGAAGGAATCTCTGAAGACTTATAATACAAAGAAAAATTGTAAATAGCAATTAACCCAAAACTTTTAGGTAAATCTTACATTCTTTTTCTGTCCCAGGAAGTTGTAAATCTTATGTGTTTCAGATATAAACACCCAGGAGTTAACCAAAACAATGCCCACAGAGACTGAATTTTTAAAAAGGGAACTGGGGAGGCTTAAAAATAAAGACTGTATAGTAGTTTCCTTGCCCCAAAATCCAGTCCACAGCCTCTGTAAGATCACAAATTGTTGCTGAAAAGCTTAACCATATGAATGGATGTCTGATTCATGGCTAAGTTTTAGAATAAAACCTAAATAGATACAGGAAATTGTAGAAAGTTTGTAAAGAAAAGAATATTGAGAAAAAAAATTAATAATCAAGCTAAGATTAAAATGGGTTTATATAAAAATAGAATTTTAGGGTGCCTGGGTGGCTCAGTCGATTGTGTCTACCTTCGGCTCAAGTCACAATCCCAGGGTCCTGGGATCAAGTCCCACATTGGGCTCCCTGCTCAGGGTGGGGGGGAGTCTGCTTCTCCCTCTACCCTTCCCCTTGCTTGTGCTCTCTCTCTGTGTGTTCTTTCTCAAATAAATAAATAAAATATTTAAAACAAATAAAAATAAAAAATAAATAAAAATAAAGTTTTAATATAAAAACTACACTGGTGAAAAATTAGAATTGGGTTTTCTCTCTGTTAAAAAGACAAAATTTTCTGAGATTACTTGGTTGCTCTTAATAAAAGGGATATATGTAAACAAAGATTTGCCTTTATCTTAAAAGCAATCTACCTAGGAAAAAAAAAGTTGAGTGTTTTGTCTGTACTAGGCCTTTGATCACTTAAAAACTTAGTCTCCTTTGTGGAAAGAACCAAGTTTTTTATAACTATGTAGCTTTTTATATCTGTTAAATTTCATAAAAAACATTGTCAAATAAAAATAATGCTGAACTTTCTTTAGGGCATATTTACATAAAATTGCTAAAAATCTGATATGTCCTTGTATAGTGTTCCAGTCATAATTTTGAAATGGATGTCACAGAAATAAGCAAATTCCCTTGTCAATCGCATTATAATGAACTTTCATCAGATCTTTAACCACGACCATTTGTGAGTCTTTTGTCATTTGCAGATTGTTATTGTTTTCTGCTGATGTTTTGGCAGGGAAAAAAAAGTGCTCCTGCAAAAGTGCTTTGTCTTCAAGGAGATTCATGGAAAAGACTTTACAATTACAAGTTTCTGATAACTAAGATCATTTGTGCCTTCAAGTGGGAGGGACAATAGCAGTCCCACTTCCGGAAGGGGGCAAAAGCCAATAGGTCCCTTACAGCAACAGTTTCTAGCAGAGTATATAGCACTCCTTCAGGTGGAGCCTCTCACTAAGGAATAGCTCATTGTGGTAAGAACTTCCCATTCTACCAAGGGGGGAGGTTAAAAATATGTTCCATTGACCCGCCTTTGTTATGGCTCAAACTCCCACTCTGACTAGATGGCGTGCCTATTTGCAGAAGAGGAGCGTCCTGTCCACCAGCCCACCATCTCTAAAAATACAAGTGCTCCTAGACCCTAGAATATATAGATCATCCCGATGTCCAGCCCCTATTCCCATGGCAGTGCCTGCAGCCTGCAAAGAGGGGGCAAAAAACCACAAAATTCTCACTGATGGCTGGTATACAGAAGTCTAGTTGAGAAAATCCATCCATATTGACTACAGTCACTATTCAGCCCAACACTGACAGAGTCTGAATAAAAACAAAAACACACTGTAGCAGCCAGTGGACTAAAGTCAGAGAAGTTTGGTGATCACTCATAAGTCCTGGCCATTAACCCTTTACACTGACAGGCTGTTCTAAGGAGATTAACCCTATGGCTTGGAGAATGGGCAGTCATGGATAATCATAAATAAGCCCTAACGGGGGCAAGATATAGGAAAGACATTTGAGTCTGTGTGTAGGAACCTGAGGCAATTCTCACTGTTTTCCAGGTCTCAGTTTATAAGTCACTGACACCTGCTGGAAATCAGGAAGCTGATGCCCTACCTCAGGTATGAGCTCTAGCTACGGATCCTTCAGTAGATAGAGCAGATTGGGTGCACAGAAGGAATGTCCATCACAATGCTCAAGTAAGCTGGTATATTGCCAAGGATGCCAGATCGCCCATAAAATGCAATTACTTGGTTAATGCTATAGCAACATGTCCTTTGTGTTCTAAAAAAATGCCAAAAGAATCTGCAGCCATCCACCAGTGAGGGATTGGCAAATTGATTATATTGGCCCCTTCCCTCAGAATGAAAGTTCTACAGATGCCTTGGTTTATGTGAATACTGCATCTGGCCTAACCCAAGCTTTCCCTTGCCACCATGCAAAACAGGTTGCCACCATTAGGGGATTAAAATACTGAGTACCGCTCATTGAATGAATAATGACTGGTGGTCACTTTTCAAAGGTCATAATATGCAAGACTGTGTAGAAGTACATGACATTGGGGCGCCTGGGTGGCACAGCGGTTAAGCGTCTGTCTTCGGCTCAGGGCGTGATCCCGATGTTATGGGATCGAGCCCCACATCAGGCTCCTCCGCTGGGAGCCTGCTTCTTCCTCTCCCACTCCCCTGCTGTGTTCCCTCTCTTGCTGGCTGTCTCTCTGTCACATAAATAAATAAAATCTTAAAAAAAAAAAAAAGAGTACATGACATTGAATGGAGGTGGCATCTCCCCTATAACCCACAAACAGAAAGGTTGATGTATATATATATTAAAACAGCAAATTAAATAATCCTCAGCCAGATAGACCAAAATACTATTCCAGGCTTTAATACATTTAAATAACCAACCAGTAGGGTGTAATGCCCCATAAGCCAGACTGAGGATCCCTGCGGAGGCACCCAAAACTGTAAAGGTATGGAGGTCATGGGAGACAGCCATTGCCCTAAATCTCATTGTGGATCAATGTGCTATGCTGCTGAGAAGACCAGACCCCAACATACCTGGGAAAGGAGTTAACTACTAGAATTTGGAATGGATGTCTCACCAGAATGGGTAAGTTATTTCATATCCCTGGGTGAGGAGAAACTACTCATTCTCCATTAGAATCCCATTATCCTGCTACAAGCCAGACTTGTTAAAGCATATTATACCTGAAATAGAACATGCCCCATAGAAAGAGGCAAAAAAAAAAAAAAAAAGGTCTTGGTCTAGCATATCCCATCTCTAGTCCATCTCCTCATGCATGAGAGTGGCCAATATGTATGGTAGGTCAAGTTCCTGAAGCAATTAACTTCCCTCTCCTCAAAGCCAGATAGGCACTGTTTTCCACTGCTATGATCATTTGACCACCATCTTTGTTTCCTCCATTGGCCTAGAAGACATTATAGACACCCACAGAAGCCCTTACTAAAATTCACCCAGCAAACCTTAAATGATGGCCAACAAAACTTGCTCTTACTGAATACTGAAATGATTCTAATGAGAAAAGCTGTCCTCCAAAATAAAATGCCTGGAGAACATTATAGTACACATAGAAGTCCTTACTAAATTCACTCAGCAAACCTTAAATGATAGTCAACAAAGCTTGTCCTTACTGAACACTGAAATGACTCTAAATGAGAAAAGCTGTCCTCTAAAATAAAACGGCCTTAGATATTTTACTGCCTTGCAAGGAGCCATCTATGCCATTATCCAAATAGAATGTTATATGTTCCTACCTGATAAATCTGCTCATGTATCATTTTTATTAAATCACATAAGAACCCAAGTAAATGCCCTGAGTGAGTCAACTCCCAGCTTAGGAGACTTAATAAATCAAGGGTTCAGATCATGGGCTCTTATAAAAAAGTTGTAACTAATTTTGGAAATTATTGTCTTAATCTCTATTTTCTCTTACATGTGTCTGTATTAATGTGGCATTTGCCTCCAATGCAGCCAGAAAGCTGCCAAAGGAGCCACCTTAGTGCTAATGAAACCCCTTGCTGACCCCTCAGGGTCCATTGCAGAAAAGGGAGGCACATGAGATTACAAAAGTGGTCACAAGAAAAGAAATGAAGGTCATCTAGAAGATGTGACTAACAGTTGACCCAGAGCAGGACCTGGGAGATCATCCCTACCCCTGTCCTTGAAATACAGGTTCTGTTTGCCTTTCCTGTTCCCAGAGGCTGCTCCAAAGACATAGCCTTGAGATAGTGAGATGAGAAAACCCTTGAAAACACCTGCACAGTGTATGTGACTGAACCTAGGTAAGGGCTCTGTATAAACTTTTAAGATTTTGTGGCAGATGTACAGATCTACTCATCTGGCTGCCATCTAAGACAAGCCTTATATGTAAGTTCCCTTTGCTTATTAAAACTGCCATCTACCAACTCGGAGGGGCCTGTCTCTTTTTTGGGTCTCTCCCTCGTTTCACATATGGAGGTTGGTTTCAGATTTCACTTGGGAAGCTCCTGAAAGGGTTGCAAACCAACAGTAAGACTAAAAAAAGAACTCTCTGGAAAATAATTCTTTATCCATTCAATTTTACTGAAGTGGCTACTTACCGGGTGTATGAACAAATCTGTTCAGTGTCCTTGAAATGTAGAGTTTTAAAGTATCATTGCATTTTCTCAGTATCAAAACACAAATTCTCCTATGGAACGTAATGTAATTCTAATGAAAATGATGCAATTCTTTAACTACTGAATCATGATACTATAAATATCTAAAGCTAATCACCATTATGTTGAGGACTGTTATACAAGTTGATGAATATTAATTACTAATTAGTATGCATCTGGATTTCAGTGTTCACATGGAACATGCATATAAAGGGATAAAATGAAAATGCATACTAGAAATGGAATTAATGTTTTATTACCTAATTTCATCAAGCTCTTGCTCCACTATGATCCCTGTCTCAAATGCAGATTTTTCTTCATTTTATTCTTATCTGAATGATCAGATTGAAATGAAAAAGAATGTTATTGCTCCTTAAATAGCTATATTTCCCAAGATAATTACTCATCCCTAAATATATTCTATAGCTCTTTGGTGAGGTTTTCCTTTCAATGTCTTGCCATCACTTAAATGATGACCCATTCTAATGGGATCTATAAAAACTTTTCAAGAGAAAAAGCACTACTAAGAATCTCTTACAGGTCTAGAGCACTTTGTACCTTTTAAAGTGTTTTTAAAGAATGTCCTTTCAGTTGATCAGATCCTTACAGCTCTCCTGGGTCTTAGGAGCCAGTCAGAGAGGGTCTTAGAGCAGATGTCAGAGTTGGAGCCAAAGATTTATCAACAGTGCCTGCTGGAGAATTATGCCCTGGGAGGCAGCGTTGCAGTCATAGGTTGTGGGATAGTTGTGATTTGTTAAAGCAACAGTTATACCAGATGAACTGGGGGAGGGTTGTTGATATGAGTTGTCACAGACAGAGGGGTTTCTGGAAAGGGAGAACTGGGAATGGATGGAGGGAGGTATGTGTCATGAAGAAAGAGCTCAGATTCAGATTCCCCACCTAGATTTTTATAACTAGAAGAGTCCTAGAACTAGCCTTAGAAGTTGCTTTTAATAGACGTAATAGGAGGTGACTGCTTTATCTTAAAAGGAGACTCAAAGATGCTAAAATGGAAAAGCATTGTGATAGTAGGTTTTTCTACTGAGCTGTAATTAACATCAAACACTATTTGGTCTCCTTCTGCAATGTCCCTCTTGACATTTGGAGATTATTCTATGATCTGTTTTACCAATTCGATTTGGAAATTTTAAGCAAAAATAATTTCTTTCAATATTGATTAAAAAGATTCAAAAGATCCCATTTTTATTAAACTCAGTTTTCATTTCTCAAGAAAAGAAATAAAAATAAATAAAAGTCAGAAATAAAAGTGGTTAAATAATGTCTGTGAAACTGTTCTATGACTTTAAAATGGCTTTTTTCAAGTTGTAAAGGAAGAGCACTAGCATTTTGATTGCTCATCATTAACTCAAATGGAATACTATTTTGTTTCAATGTATTATTTGAAGTACTTGCAGATTTAGTTTCCCTCCCCCCATCCCTTCTCTCTCAATGTGATTTTACGAATGATCTTGGATTCAAGCCACCTTGGATACACACTTCAAAAATGTGGTTATATTGTAACATTACAGAAATAGGAAATGAAATGAATTTGGCTTAGAGCTGGATTGGCTTTGCAGCTCTACCACTGTCTTGCACTGTGATTTGATCACATCAGAGTCTTCATTTAGTCATCTATTATGGAGTGTAATAATACTTTGCTGGCAGTGTGCCTGTGAGTTTAATTTGTAATGGTTATAAAATTCTTAGCTTGGAAGCAGATACATAGATATTCAATAACATGTTAGTTTTCTTCAGGCATAATTGGGTCACAAATCCACCTTCTTCTACAAATAATCCAAGTGTTATAGTAACAGAGCAAATCAAGTTTTCAGAGACCCTCCACCAACTGCCCCTTTCCTAAATGATGTCATAACACTCATGTTCTCAGTCCACTTCAAATACACCCATGCAATTCCCTGAACTCCACCATTTCTCAAATTTAAAAAAACCTACTATCACAATGCTTTTCCATTTCCTCCCTGAAAAACAAAACAGAAGTGTTCAAGTTACTAAAAGTATTGCTCAGTATTAGGCAACTTTCTGCGAACATCTACCCAAAGAAAGCCCAGCAGATTGCAATCACTTAATTCAAACTTAATGCAATCACTTAATGACTCCAACACCTTGTTTGTAACTGAAATTTGTTCATAGTTCTGTTTTCATCTTAGCTATTTTCACTCATGAAATGTTTTGCTTCATCTCTTAGAAATTAATTTTGGGTCAGGTCCTACTAATACATAGTTTTATATTCCCCATAGTAGTTAGTAAATGCATTCCCCAAGTTGAGTATTTTATAAATAGTCTTACTCTTAAATGATGCTACTCAGTGCTTTTGAAACTTATCTGAAGATAAGAATTACCCGCTGTCCTGATTAAAATGAAAATTCCTAGGTCCCCTACCTAACCCAACGAATCCGAATTTCCAGGGCAGAGAGCACTCTAAATGGTTCATCTCTTTAGGGAGGCTTGGGGAACTCTAATATATTATGGAAAACAGAGCTGAGCTGCTTCTACCAACCCCAAAAGGGCTGGCTAAAGTTACAAGAAGAGAAATAAAATCTTCCTCTGAAATGCTGAGAGAAAGAAGTAAGAAAGAACACATGCTTTTACCAATCTGTGAGTTGGGGATATGGAAGGAAGTGGAGAATGTTAATGATTAAATGCTTGATGAACTTTATTTTCTCTGAGAAATAGGAATGTGCAACCATCTACTGAGGGAAGAAGCAGGGGAGCCAGCTGGAGACTGGGGAGATTGAGGTGACAGTTAGACATGTCAGAGGAGAATGAGAGACAGGACAGGTGAGAATAATGAACAGTTCAAAGTGACAATTGAGTACTCTTCTGATACAGGAATTCAAGAACTTGTGGAGATTATGGTAAATTTGTGTTTATATAGTAACTATGATACCTCCAAATAACCTAACTAGATGAGAAATTTCCTAAAGAGAGCTAACAGATATGGTAGGCAGCCTTTAATATAACTTCCGATGACTTCAGCCTTCTGTCAGTTATTCCCTCGTGTAGTTTTCTCCCCTGGTTTATGAACTGGATTTATGATTCATTTCTAATGAATACAACATGGCAGAAGTAATGGGATATCACTTCCAAGATTAGATTATGAAAGGACTATAACTTTCAACTTAAGTCCTTTCCTCACTCACTTTTGGATTGTTTACCTGGGAGAAACCAGTTGCCAAGGAAACCCTGTAGAGAAACTGCAGGGCTCTGAGTGAGATTGGAAATGGATCATCTGAGGCCTGCCAGCAGCCACTTGAGTGAGTTTAGAAGTGGATTTTTTTGGCTTCTTCCAAAAATGTCTTGATAGTCATGGAAATGAATCTTGAGATGACTGAAGCTCTGGTCAGTAGCTTGACTGCAACCATGTGAGAGATCTTGAGCCAGAGTCACCCAGCTAAGCCACACCTGGATTTCATACCCACAGAAACTGGGACATAATACACATTTGTTGTTCTAAGTCATTGAATTTTGAAGTAATTTGTTGCACAGTAGTGGATAACTACTACAACAGGTATATAAAGAGAGAATTGGGCACAACAAAGACATTAGCTAGAAATTAATCCTTAAAATGGAATAATTGTAATTATAATTCTATTTCTTTAATTTTAAAAATATTTATATGCTTGATTAATACCATCTTCTATTGTTCATTAAGTGCATAATTCAGTTTCTTATTTATAAAGCATGTGGCACATCGTTCTCTTGATTTTTTTCTTTGGATGAAGAAATTCTGGCCGCCTGTGCCTGCTGCATGTTCATGCTCAGGTATCAGTGAAAACAAACTGCCAGAAATAAAAGCAGATGATAAAGGAAATAATATATTTTTGGTATGTTCTAGATCTTTAATCCCTAATCCATAAGAGAATATAAAGAAAATGTAGCACTTGGTAATGATTGTAATTATACAAATAGCATCTTTATAATATACAGATTTTTCAATTCTTAATATTGCGATTATCTCACACTCCCAAGTATCTAACACAGAAATATTTCCCACTTTGTATTTTAGCTAGCCAGTTAATTAATTTATCTCAAAACTTGCTTTGTATGTGTAGTGTATTTATAACAATAACATCTATGTAAAAGGAATGTACTGTCTTTTATTTATGTCATAGCAGATGAAATTAATGATTATCCTAGGAATTTAAAATTATTAAGAGAAAGAAAATTCAGGAATAGTATGATAAATTTAAAGATATAGCTCTTCAATCTATCATGTACCTGATTTAGATAATGTGATTGAAATACTGATTAGATTTGCTTGAGGAAAAAGCAGTCTTTATAGAATTATAAATATTTATCCTCTATCTTTCTGTATTACCATAATGAACTTACTTATGCATGCCATGTGCTCATAGATCTTTGAAAATTATCCTTGACACTTGATTTATTAAATAATGAACACAGACTTCATAGGATATATTGTAATGGCACGCACACACACCCACACTCTTACACATTGTTTGGTATTCAAGAACCATCATTTCTCTCTTGTTACAAAAGAATACAGAGAAATACTTGTGTAGAATGGAGAATATCAAAAATATATTTTTAAAAATTTAAGTATTAATTGTGTAAACTACTAGAACTCTCAACAGCAGCAGTTTGTTTCCCATATAGTAATGACCAAAAAGAAAGCAGCAATTTCTGAAAATTAGAACCTCAACGTTTTGAGCAACCAGCTAGAAGAAGAAGATATAAACTTGTATATATAGTTTGATTAATCATTAAAGGTGGTAAAAATTAAATAAGACTCTTAATAAAATTCAGTGAAAATTATTAGTAAGTGGAAAAAACATCTATGCTAATTATATGAGCCTTCTCAAGGGTACTGAAGCTGGTATATTTGGTTTATTAAACATCTACTTAAAATGTATCATTATAATTTTAGTTTAAGTTAGGCATGCTCACTCTGTTACATTTTAAGCAGCATACTGAGTCTTTCACATAGTTTCAAAAAAAAATATTTCATATTGGAATCACATCTTTGTAGTTACCTTGAAACATCATTCAAGAATTTTAGATCTCAGCCAAGCTAATTCATCTAATAACTCGATCAACTGATTCTTGCATTTCATTTCAGGTAATTTTAGTTTGGAAGAAGGAGATCACACAGTTGCCTACGTGTGTACACACATGCATACATATGCTGTGAACTCACAATCCACACGTGCATATACAAATGAGCACGCACACGCGAACCACACATGCCCACACAAAAAGCAGGAGCAGATGACTGAAATGTCCAGCTCAGGGCATCATACAGCTGCAGGTAATTGCACCAAATTGGAGAAACTCAGATCATGCTGGCACCAACTCTGTGTTTCTCAGGCTTGTACCACCTTAACAGAAGAACTTAGACTCCCCATCTATTCACTGCTGCATAAGGAAATGTTAATGACTATACAGCTCTTCTCTGAAACACATTTAAGTCCACACTACAGGTGGGGAGGAGAGAAAAAGAGTCAGGCTGTGATCTACCCTTGCAGGATCCTGTAAAATCTCCTCTCAATAACTCTTTTTATAGCACTAATATCATCTAGGTAGTTTTAAAAAGTTGATTACAATATTTTGTACTTCTTCCCTTTCTATTCAATAATCTGTTTTGAAATTTGTATCTCCTAGAGACAACTAAAAAATTTTTCTTTGCTAATATTTCTCTAAAGTAACCTCTACCTTAAACATATGGTCTACATTTCCTCCCACTTTCTAGAACTATCCATCTGGAAGTACCATGAGAATAAGTGATACAAAAAGACTAAAACCAAATGGATTTCCTTTTCCCCCTATTCCCACTTGTCCCTAAGCCGCCCTCTATTCCTCTTGCCAATATATGACCATTCTCAATCAGTGGCAAAATCTTTGAGTCTTCATAGTTCTTTGAATCTGTATTTTCTTCTCCAGCCTCGCTGCAATCTTTGCACATGACAGTACTATTATTATACATGGTATTGTTTATTACCTCAGCTATTTTAATCACTCCTAAGTGGCCTCCTTTCCCTCACATCAGCTTCTTTTGCTTATACCCCATGTTACAAGATAGGACCATTATCGCAAATATGGATCAGAATATGACCCTCTTCCACTTGTAAACGTCTTCAGTGGTGCATCATTATTTTCAGGATAAGGTAAAGTAAAACAAATGATCTATTTTATGATCTCTCCCTCTGCCCCCACCTTGCCACAGAAACTAGTTGCTATTTTTTGTATGAAGTATGTGCCCGCATAAAGCCCTGGATTCACACAGAGTGCTCCATTGTCTAGGTAACCATTCCCCTTCCCTCTCTTTTAGAAAATCCATATTTTGAGAACTCGGGGATGATTTCAACACTCCTCATTCCTGTTGGGCAAGTAGAATTGTGTGCATTTGCCTCTCAGGTCTTAAGAAGAATTATAAGGTCTTGAGACTGTATTGCTTTTTAGTTAGCCCTTTCTATGCAATTGCCTTTAAAACAAATAAATAATGGAAGAAATGTATTACTGTACAAAATTGAAGCATGTAAAGGACAGAAATTTAGACACCATTAAGCCTCACGTTTGCATTTATGTGTTCTCACTCTTGTCTTTCTCTCTCCTGCTTCACCTCAGAATATTCACTGTATTCTCGACTGCATAATAAGCTTTTGCCCATAGTGAGGAGATGGGAAAATGGTCTCAGTTTGTTAGACTGATATACTATTAGCACAGGAGATCTAAAAAGCAAGAGATTGTTTTTCCTCTATGTCTAATTAGAAAAACCCTTGAGGAAGACTCACATTGGTTTTCTTGTGCCATGTGCTCACCTCTGAACCTGTCAGTTCGACCAGGAAGATTGGGTACTAGAATTGACAGTTTCTGATGTACATCCCTCTGGTGATGTGACCCAAGATTTAGGATGCCATCTGTGCTGGTTCCAGATAGAAAAACACTTGGCCCAAAGATACAGACATAGTGAAGAGAAGGGCCATATGCACCCCAATGTTCATAGCAGCATTGTCCACAATAGCCAAACCTGTGGAAGGAGCTGAGATGCTCTTCAACAGATTAATGGATAAAGAAGATGTGGTCCATATATCCAATGAAATATTACTCAGCCATCAGAAAGAATGATTACTGAACATTTGCAGTAACATGGACAGGACTGGAAGAGATTATGCTAAGTGAAATAATTCAAGCAGAGAAATACAATTATCATATGGTTTCACTCATTTGTGTAACATAAGGAATAGCAGGGAGATCGGTAGGAGAAGGAAGGGAAAAATGAAGGGGGGATAAAGAGAAGGGGGGATGAACCATGAGAGACTATGGACTCTGGGAAACAAACTGAGGGTTTTAGAGGGGAGGGGGGGTGGGGGGATGGGCTAGCCCGGTGATGGGTATTAAGGAGGGCATGTATTGCATGGAACACTGGGTGTTATATGCAAACAATGAATCATGGAACAGTACATCAAAAACGAATAATATACTGTATGGTGACTAACATATCATAACAAAAATAAGAGAGAAAGAAAGAAAAACACTTGGCCTTCCTGGGTTACATACCCATTATGTGATTAGAGTAAGGGTGAGGACATTGGGTTCTGTCATCAGAATGTGGGTTGTGTTAGGAAAGTCAAAGGACAACAAAAACAAGTCACAATTGCCTCTAAACACTTACTTTCTAAATCAGGCTGATTTAGAATAGATAGAGTCAGAGTAATCATCTTAAAGCACAATTTTATTCATGGTAACCATCCACCCTCACTTTTCAATTCTTCCAGATAGGCTGTTAAGCAAAAGTCACATCCCTAGTAAGTCATTCAAACTACCTCTGCAACAGGTGAGGTTGAAATGGATTATGATTATCAGTAACATTTTTTCTTCTGAAGCCTTCCCTTGATTTCTGTAAACAAAGCAGGAAATGCTTTTGTTAGATCAAGAAAGAATCCTTGATCTTCAAAGATAATACTGCTTTTAATAGGTACCTTCTCACATCCTAACTTCAGTGAAATATTATGAACCCACATTCAATCCTGTGAAATTTTGAATATTCTTTCTAGAGGGACTACAAAGGAGTCTGTCACACATTAGCAGTGTTTCTGTCTTGACAAATTGCTGTTTATGTTTCCTTTATTTTATGTAAGATCTTACCTATTCAAGCCTATAAAGGTGAGGAGGCATTAAACAACGTCAACACTTGTTTTTGGGAATTTAAAGTGAGAACTACTTCTTTTAATACAAGATATGATCTCAAAGCCAACAATTGTGTTGTTACATGTGCATCCAAGTGTCAAGGAAACAGTANTGTGTATCAGTGTCAAGGAAACAGTAAGTATTTTCAACAGTGAAAGACAATCTTTCTCTGGTAATACCACTTATAAATAGAACAATTGTATGAAGAAATCAATTAGAACTACACAAAGAAAGATTTATTAAAAAAAAAAAAAGAGGCAGCATGTAAAGACTCTATCCAAAGATCTAAAACATTTACACTAAATGTATAATCATTCACCACCCAGCACTTTTTTAAAAAGACCTAAGCTGCCCAAGGGACGGGAATATCAAAATAAGGTTGAGTTCTCAATTTTAGGTAACAGATTTGTAGTTTTTCTATTTCAAAGCATTAGGATATCTTTATATTAATGGACAGATTCAGCAAGGGACCAATTATCTGAGCTTAACAGTTTAGTCCTCAGAGTAAGAGTTATCTGGCTTTGACTCCAAATTCAACGCAAAACCCTGTTTTGTCAATCATAGTCAAAGGATGAGTTGACAGTGATACTTCCCTCTAGTTATAAAAGGATTCTTAGTACACTTTATCTTGCTAGGGTCAGTTCCTCTTTAGGGCTTGACTTCTCCCAGTAAACTGTAGCAGATTAACCTGACAAGTTTCATCTCAGATGAGGACATTTCCCACATCATTCCCCAGATATTTGTCTCCACTCTGTGATCCAGTCAATAACCAATATTCCTACTTCAACCTAGACAGTGCTATCAGAGTAGATACATCTAGAAGCTAAGACCTTTTATTTTAGGGCCATAGTATGACTCTCTGTTCCCACCATTAGAAGAGAACATCACTTTCTCATCCCTCATGTTACTTATACTTTGAGCCATGTTTCATTCATCGCTCCCTAGAAAAGGAGGAGTGATTTTCTTTTTTTTTTTTTTTAAGATTTTATTTATTTATTCGACAGAGATAGAGACAGCCAGCGAGAGAAGGAACACAAGCAGGGGGAGTGGGAGAGGAAGAAGCAGGCTCATAGTGGAGGAGCCTGATGTGGGGCTCAATCCCATAACGCCGGGATCACGCCCTGAGCCGAAGGCAGACGCTTAACCACTGTGCCACCCAGGTGCCCCAGGAGGAGTGATTTTCTAATAGGAAAAATATTTTACTTATATGGTTCCACTCTCTCTTCCCTGTCTATGTGTGTATGTAAGAGAAAGAAAGAGAGAGAGAGACATCACAGTTGCCTGTGTCAAGGTACAGTCTAGTCTGCTCTCTCCAAACTGGTTCACTTTATTGGAATAGGTTCTGCCTGTATGGGAAAGTTTTGGATCTTTTTTCTCTTGAGTGTGTGTGGGGGGGGTTGTGGGGGTAGAATATGTAAACCACATTTCTGAGTATGGCTAATATCAGCAATGAATTCACATTTTTACCTTTAGCTGCTTAATTCTTGTGCCTCTCAAATAGTTCACAATTCAGACACAGATCAAACACAAGTTTTATTTAGAAGACCTTCTAAGATACAAACATTGGAATGTTGGCTGGAAATTTATAGAAAAGATAAGGAGTCGAATTTGAGAGCCAAATAACTGGTACAACCTGGGACAATGGCTTTAGACATTAGCTTAAGTGAGATCAGTATTGAGTGGTTTTAACCTTAGTAATTTGCAGTGGCTCTGTTGTCCCAGGTAGCTGATTTTTATGACTGTAGAGATGATTTCTTACTTGTACAAACTGAACAGAAATGTAGGAATTTGACTCTGCTAAATATGATTTGTGTGAAATTTTGAAGTTGGCAGAGTCCTACAATTTTGACGGTGTGGATCACAGGCTATTGGTTGGTTGTGTCTGGAATGGGCCCCAACAAGTTCAGGCTGTGACACAGAACTCCATAGGCCTGAGATGCAGCGGTCTTGAGGTGCAGTCCTGCAGCTTGGCCTTGACTTCTTCAGGCACCTGTGCCATCAGCACAGTGGCTACAAGGATTATTCGCAAAGGGACTCTTCTACTCCCAAGGAAAGCTCACTTCGCAAAAAGTGAATTCTCAATTACTATTTTATTGGGGGTTTGAGTCAGATATGCATCAGGAGACTAGGACTTTAAAATGCAAAGGTGTTTAAAATCTATAAGTGCTATAGAACATTAGAAGTTGGGCTTAAATTATTATCATCCAATAGAGATAAGTAATGCTAGATGACCTGCTTTGAATTCCATTCCACTTTAATGTTGTTTTTAATTATCTCCAAGGCCAAGAGAAAGAACTGCTGTTTCTCCAGGTTTTTAAGGGCAATGTTGAACCAGACAGCCTCAAATGTGTTAATTAAACTCAGAACTTGCCATGCTTTTATATTTAAGGGACTAGAAATTGAGGCTTCTACCAACAGAAGGTTAAGCTGAGAAATGACTCAATAAAAATGTCCCAGGGCAGTGACATCACCAATATTGTTAATAGGAAGTCCTAGATTCTCCTTCTCCCCAGAGACTCACCAATTATTTCAATGGCAACGAATGGATTAGCTCCCTTTGTGAAAAATTCAGAAAGTAGCTAAGAGGCTCCTGCACCCCCAGACAAGTGTGAAAGTAGCAACATAGAAATCAGTACTAAAAGCAGAGATAACTTCTCACCAAATCTCTGCCCCTATCACAGTGCTCCATGACTGGGACAGAGCCTTCAGTTCCCAACTTCTCCCTCAGGAGTGAATGAGTTGGGCTGCATATCTAACATCCCAACTTTGTCTGGGTGCTACCTATAGGACTGACTTCTATCTTGCCTTCTTGGAGAGCAGATGGGGCCTGGTATATACTAGCTCATGGGGGCTACAGAGAACAAAGTGACAGAACTAGCATGCAAGCAGTCACTACAGCTTTTTTTTCTGGGTCATGATACACTCCAGCTTCCAGCTTCCCTATGATGAACAAAGGAGTTGAATTACACATATAATGCCCCAATTTTTCCAGGTGGAACCTGAGGACTATCTTCTTTCTTGTTTGTCTCAGAGAGTTGACAGACTCAGCTTATGCTAGTTCCTTGGGAACTAGAGAGAGCAAAGTGGTGATTTGAACTAGTAGGCAGGCCTTGCCTCAGTTCCTCTCCTCAGTTTAGCACAATAATGAGTAGGCAATAAAGCTCATCATCCGGCTTCTCTTTGAGGATGGAAGGATTGGACTACACACCCAGATTCCAATTTCCCCAGGAGCTATTTGAAATACTGGCTTCTGTCTTGCTTGTCTCAGAGCAATGATGGGACCTGGCATACTTTAGACACCTGGGGGCAGCAAAGAACAAAGATGGCGATTTGGACTAGCGCAAAGGTTTGAGAGATCCACAAAAGTTCCAGTCACATTAACTGATGACTTTTGCCTATATGAAGCCAATTTGAGAAGACTGGGAGAAGTGGCAGTTTCTTGAACATGTAGATACCAACAAAGAGTCAAGAAAAATGAAGACATGTTTCCCCCAAAAAGTAACAAGGTAAAACAAAGTAACAAACTCTAACGACTTTGGGATATATTTTACTGTGTAGAGAATTCAAATTACATAAAAATGATCCATGACCTCAAAAGAGCAATACATGAGCAAAGGGAGATTTTAACAGAGAGGAAATTTTGAAAAGAACCAAAGAAAAATTCTGGAACTGAAGAACATAGTAAGTTAACTAGGAAAATCAATAGAGAGGTTTAACAGCAGACTAAAGCAAACAGAAGAAAGAACCAGTGAATTCAAAGATAGGTCATTTGAAATAATCTAGTCAGAGAAACAAAAAGAAAAACAAAATAAAAAAGAGTGAAGATAGCTTTAAGGGGTTTTTGAGACTCTTATCAAGTAGATTATTAGCATACTATAGGAGTCTCAGAAGAAAAAGAGACAGAGAAAGAACTGTAAAGCTTATTCAAGGAATTAATGGCTGTAGAATCTGGAAGATTGTAATCCAAATCTAGAAAACTTCAAAGATGCCAAATAAAATGAACCAAAGAAATCCACACTGAGGACCATTATAATAAAATTGTGAAAAGTCAAAGACGGATCATTTTAAAAGCAGCAAGAGAAAAGTGATTTGTCACATATAAGGAAACCCCATAAGACACTTTACAGAATAGAAAGAAGTGTGATATATTCAATGTGCTGAGAGGGGGAGTAAAATCTCTAAACAAGAATACTCTACCTGGCAAAACTGCTTCTCTAAAATGAAGGAAAGATAAAGACTTCCCCAGACAAACAAAAGCTGAGGGAGTTCCTTATCACCAAAACTGCTTTACAAAAAACAAAAAAACACTAAAAGGAGTTCAGTTTGAAATGAAAAGATGATAACATTAAAAAATATAAAACTCACTGGTAAAGGTAAATATATTGACAAATACAAAATACCATGTTACTGTAATAGTGGTGGGTAAATTACTTTTAGTTCTGGCATAAAAGTTAAAAGAAAAAGTATTAAAAATAACTATAAGTAGAATATATGTTAATGGATACACAATATAAATACATGTAAATTGTGAAATCAATAACAAAGTTATTGATGGGAGTAAGGGTATACAGGTTTTGTATGCAATAGAAAAGTTAAGCTACTATCTGTTTAAAATAGACTGCTATAATTATAGGATGGTTCATATAAACCTCATGGCTATCGGCTTTAAGTCATAGGAGATGAAGAACATGAGATAATAATAAAAGTGTCACTCTACCAAGGAGATAAGTTAATTATAAATATAGATACACCCACCATCACAGCACCTAAACATATAAAGCAAACATTAACAGAACTTAAGGGAAAATCAGGCAGCAATATGATAATGTTAAGAGACTTCAATACCCCAATATCAATAATGGATAGGACAACCAGACAGGAAATAAACAAATAGTGGGTTTTAATACTATAGATAAAATGGACCTAACGGACATACAGAACACTCTACTAATAGCAGCAGAAAATACATTCTTCACAAGCACACAAAGAACATTCTGCAGGATAAATCACACTAGTTCACAAAACAAGTCTTAGTGAATTTTAAAAGTTTGAAATTATACCAAGTATCTCTCTGACCACAATGGAATGAAACTAGAAATCAAGAGCAGAACGAAAAGTGGAAAATTCACAAATATGTGAAAAAAAATACACTTTTGAATAACCAGTGGATCATAAAAGATATAAAAATAGAAATTAGATAATATCTTGATGTAAATGAAAATACAACATACCAAAACTTACAGATTTTGGCAAAAGCAGTTCTAAGAGGGAAGTTTATGGCAATAAATGCCTACATTAAAAAGTAATATAGATCTCAAATAAAAAACTTAACTTCACATCCCAAGGAACTAAAAAAAAAAAAAAAAAAAAAAAAAAAGCAAGAATAAACCACACCTAAAGTTAGCAGAAGGAAGTAATAAAGATTAGAGCAGAAATAAATTAGAGAACAGAAAAACAATTTTTAAAAAATAAATAAAACCAAGAAGGTTTTTCTTTTGAAAAGATAAATAAAGTCAACAAAACTTTAGCTAGAAAAAAAGAAGGATTACTCAAATAAAATCAGAAGTAAATTGGAGACATCACAACAGATTCCACAAAAATTTTAAAAAAATCATGAGACTACTATGAATAATTACATGCCAGAAAATGTAATAACCTAGAAGAAATGGATACATTCCTAGAAACCTACAAACTACAAATATTGAATCACGAAGAAATAGAAACTCTGAAGAGATCTATGACTAGAATGGAGATTATATCAGCAATGAAAAAAATCTCCTGACAAAGAAAAGCCCAGGATCAGATGGTTTCACAGGAAAATTTGACCAAACATTTAAAGAAGAATTAAGGCTGATGCTTGTGAAACTCTTTCAAAAAAAACTGAGGAGAGAACACTTTCAAATATTTCCATTTTATGAGGCCAACATTACCTTGATACCAAAGCCAGACAAAGACACTATAAGAAAAGAAAACTATCGGCCAATATCCCTGACAAATACAGATGTAAAAATTCTCAGAAAAACACTAGCAAATTAAATTCAATGGCACATGCAAAAGATCATACAGCATGATCAAGTGGGATTTATCCTTTGGATATAAGAATGGTTACACATATGCAAATTAATTAATGTGATACACCATATAACAAACTGTAGAATAAAAATCACATGATCATCTCGATGGATGCAGAAAAAAGCATCTGATAAAATATCTTTTTATGATAAAAATTCTCAACAATTTAGAAGTAGAGGGGCACCTGGGTGGCTCAGTCATTAAGCATCTGCCTTTGGCTCAGGCATGGTCTCAGGGTCCTGGGATCCAGCCCTGCATTGGGCTCCCTGCTCTGCAGGAAGCCTGCTTCTCCCTCTTACACTCCCCCTTGCTTGTGTTCCCTCTCTTGCTGTCTCTCTCTGTCAAATAAAAAAATAAAATCTTTAAAAAAACCAAAAAACAAAAAAAAAAATTTAGAAGTAGAGGGGAAATTAAGTCAACATAATAAAGGCCATATATGAAAGCCTGTTGGTAACATACTCAACAATAAAAGGCTAAAATCTTTTAAACTAGTATCAAGAACAAGACAAGGATATCCATTCTCACCACTTCTATTCAACATAGTACTGGAAGTTCTAGCTAGAAGAATTAGGCAAGAAAAAGAAATAAAAGCATCCTGAACAGAAAGGAAGAATAAAATTGTTTGTTTTTAGGTGACATGATCTTATACGCAGTTTCCACTAAGGACTCCAAAAACAAAACAAAACAAAAAAAACTATTAGAACTGATAAAGGAATTCAGTAAAGTTCAGGATACAAAATCAACATACAAAAAATTACTTGCATTTCTTTCTTTCTTTTTTTTTTTGAGTATAGTTGACAATGTTATATTAGTTTCAGGTATACAAATTAGTGATTTGACAAGTTTACACGTTATGCCATGTTTACCACAAGTGTAGCTACCATCTGTCTTGTTATGTCACTACTACAATGTCGTTGACTGTATTCCTTATGCTGTACCTTTTATTCTGGTGACTTATTCATTCTATAACTGGAAACCTGTATCTCCCACTCCCCTTCACTCATTTTTTTCCCAACCTCCCTCCCCAGTCCTCTTTGGCAGCCATCAGTTTGTTCTCTATATTTATAGGTCTGATTTTGCTTTTGGTTTGTTTATTCATTGGTGGGTTTTTGTTTGTTTGTTTGTTTTAGATTCCACTTATGAGTAGAATCATAGGGTGTTTAGCTTTCTCAGTCTGACTTATCTCACTTAGCATAATACCCTCTGGGTCCAAGCAAGTCCCACATAGCTCAATATCATCTTTTTTTAATGGCTGCATAATATTCCTGTGTGTGTGTGTGCATGTGTGTGTACACATACCACATTTTCTTTATCATTTGTCTATTGATGGACACTTAGATTACTTTCATATCTTGGCTATCATAAATAATGCTGCAATAAATATAAGGATGCATATAAATTAGCTGCACTTCTAAACATAATGAACTATCTGAAAAGGAAATTAGGAGAGTAATCCCATTCATAATGGGATCAAGAAGAATAAGCTTAACTAAAGAAATGAAGAACTTATACACTGAAAACTACAAAACATTGTTGAAAGAAATTAATGAAGACATAAACAAATAAATAGATATGCCATATTCATGTACAGGAACTTAATATTGTTAAAATGTCTGCACTGCTCAGTGATCTGCTGATTTCATGCAATCTCTAAAAAAATTCAAATGGCATTTTTATAGACACAGAAAAAACAATCATTAAGTTAAATGCATATGGAACCCCCAAAACTCTGAATAGCCAAAAGAGCCTTAAAAACGAAGAGCAAAGCTAATGGCATCACAGTTCCTGATTTCAATATATATTACAAAGCTACCATAATTAAAACACTATTGTACTTGCATAAAGTAGGGTATATAGACTATTGGAACAGGATCAAGAGAGCAGAAATGAATCTATGTTTATATAGTCAACTGATCTTTGACAAGAGTGCCAAGAATGCACAGTGGGGAAAGGATCATCTCTTCAACAATGGTGTCGGAAAAATTGGATAATCACATGCAAAAGTATGAAATTGGACCTTTATCTTACATCATACACAAAAATCAAATCAATGGATTAGAGATATTAATGTAAGACTAAGAACTATAAAATTCCTAGTAGAAAACATAGGGGAAAATCTTTATGACATTGGCCTTGACGATGATTTTATGGTTATGACATCAAAAGTAAGGCAATAAAAGTAAAAATAGACAAGCAAGCCTACATCAAATTAAAAAGCTTTTGCACTGTAAAGGAAACAATCAACAGAGTAAAAAGGCAACTTATAGGATGAGAGAAAATATTTGCAAACCTAATATCTGATAAGAGGCTAATTTCCAAAATATATAAAGAACAGCTATAACTCAATAGCAAAATACAATTATAAAGTGTGCTAAGGACTTGAATAGATATTTCTTCAAAGAAGACACACAAATAGCCAGCAGGTATATGAAAAGATGTTCAAAGTTATTAATCATTACAGAAATGCAAATCAAATTCACAAAGAGATGGCACCTCACATCTATTAGCGTGGCTATTCTCAAAAAAAAACAAAATACGTTGGTGAAGATGTAGAGATTGGAACTCTAGTACACAGTTGGTAACAATGCAAAATAATTCTGCTGTTATTGAAAATAGTATGAGGGTTCCTCAAAAAAATTAAAAACAGAACTACATATGATCCAGCAGTCCCCTTTCTGGCTATTTATGCAAAAGAACTAAAATCAGGACCTCAAAGACATATTAACACTCTCATGTTCATTGCAGCACTATTCATAAGAGCCAAAACGTGGAAATAATCTAAATGTCCATTGACACATGAACGGGTTAAGAAATGTGGTATATACATATGATTAAATATTATTCTGCCTTAAAAAAGAAGGAATTCCTGCAATATGCCACAATATGGATAAGCCTGGAGAACATTATGCTAAGGGAAACATGCCAGTCACAGAGGAACAAATACCATATGATTCTACTTGCAAGATATCTAAAATAGTCAAACTCATAGAAGCAAACTGTAGAATTGTGTTTGCCAGAGGCTGGGAGCAGGGGTAATGGGGAGCTGCTAATTGACAAGTGTAAAATTTCAGTTATGCAAGATAAATGGGTTCTAGAGATCTGGTGTACAACATTGTGCAGAGACGTCAATACTATGTTGTATATTTAATCTGTTAAATGGGTAGATGTCACGTTAAGTGATCTTACCACAACATTTTTTTTCTAAAAATGCCAAATAAAAATTAAAATGTTGCAAATAAAAAGGTTAAGAAAGACAATTTAAAAGGCTTGGGTCTCTAGGAATCAGATACCTGCTCAGAGAAATAAGGAGGGGCTGGAGTTTGGGGGAAAATATATTTCACTGTTACTATTAGAAAAGAAACAATAGAAAAATGCAAGTACAATAAAGGAAGACAGGCTGATGGAGCTGGAAAAAGAGAGCTTTCCATAAGGAAAACTGTTGACACAGAGAACAGACAAGGGATGAAGTGGAAAACAAGACCTTGAATGTCTGTATACACAGAAAACAAAAAAGAATTCGTGCCAGATTTCTGTATCTATCTTGAATTGATTTAGGACTCAGGCCTGGATGAAAAGGGAGTTATAATTTATTGAACAGCCCTACCCTTTCACATCCAAACATTAGTTTCAGCCTACAAATATTGTTAAAAATATAGATGTCCTCCTATTTTCTATACAAAATCCTTAGCAGTGAACTCAAGGTCCTTCCCAGTCAGGATCTAGCCTGTCCTCCTAATCATGTCTCCTTGTTTGTTCATACACTCATTTATTTAATAATATTTACTTGGTACTTACCAGTTGCCAGGCACTATGGCACTACACTACACAGAATACAATTTTAACAAGACATATGCAGTCTCCTACAACATAGATCTTGATGGTAAGATAAATATTGCAGACAATTTTTAAAGTTTGTTTTTAGTCGGAATTTTAATGAGAAAAAGAGACATACCACTGCCTCAAAATCATATAACCAAAGGACTTAATCAAGTCTGCAGTGTCAAAGAAGTGCCTGAGGAAATGAAAGTTGGGCTCAGCTCTTAAAATGTGGAGGTATTAGAGGGAATGAGATCATTCTAAGTAGAGGAGAAAAACAAGTGAGGACAACTTAAGGTAGTAATGAGCAGACTCAGTCCCTTGAGGATATGAAATATGGTTAGTGCCTTGCAGTTAGAGCCCCAAAGAATCCTCAATTGCCAAGTCAGGACGAAGGACAGCTATAGACAGCTGAGTCGTCATACCTGTATAGAGGTGGGTGAAAAGATGGAGAACTGCAGTGAGACCATGAGGGCTCTGTACCAATGGAAGACAACATAGGCAGTGGTTTAAAACATGTTACTAGGGGTCCTAATATAAGTGGAAATAAGAGATGAGCCTGGAAGTTTTGATAGGGGCCAGGTCATGTAGGTGTGGGGGCAGGTTAAGGCTCTATTGAATCTTTATCAATCTTTATTGAGAGCAATTGGAAACCATTGAAGGTTTCTAAGATGGGGAAGGACAGGGTCATATTTTCATTTTTTTGAAAGATTAGCATGGCTACAACATGAAGAATGGTGTCCAGAGACATCTGTGGATAAAGAAAGAGCAGGTGGAGACTGTTGTTCCCATTTACCGTTTCCTGAATGTACCTCGAGACTTCTCCACCCATTGCTGCTCCCTCTTTCGTTTGAAATATGTTTCCTCTTACAAACCCTGTTCCTTTCTCAACATATCAAAATTCCGTATGTCCTTCATTGCCCAGCCACAATGCTGCTCCTTCATAAATCTAACCATCAGTTAAACTCAAGATGGTTCTGAGAGGTCATCTTAGCCTCCAGTAATTAATTCCTCTTACTTTCACTTGATCCATTCCCACCTAGTACATTTTTGCCCTACTCTGTCATACCATTCAGTTTACCTGCCTTCTGTTTTACCTGCAAGGATTTTTCTCACCCTCAAAATTTTGAGGACATTTATGATTTCTTATCCATCTACATGGATCCTTCTAACATCTAGGATAGTGACTTACAAATAGCAGATGGTAATTTTTTTTTAATTGCAGCCATCTATCACACAGAGATCCTTGATGCATGATTTTGAAAGAGGTTGGGGCACTTAACAGAGAAATCCAGATGGGGAGTTCAGCAGAGAACCAGAACTGATATCTGCAGAGATTGTTTCATTACTCCCTTTCTGGGCTGCCAATATCACTTAATCCAAACAGAAAGACCCAGTTTCTAGAGATTCCTTCAATTAGTGTTTGCCTCTCTGATTAAGAAATAAATGCAACCTTTTAAATGTTTTACTGCCAGAGTTAATAAATGCTGTTTGTATGGTTGATGGATGTGATTAATAAAATCCATTAGGACAAAAGGAATATAAATAATTGCTTTGTGAAATGGGAAATGCTAATTGCTCGAGACAATCAACAAGAATCGTTGCACTTGGATAGGCAGCGCCAAACTAAGTAATTGCTTAGTGCTCTTCCTTTGTTTTTACAGAAGTGACAACCAGTGATTCTTGTTAGTCCACAGTTTTATTTGTACCATACACCTGCTGCTTTTGAATATAATAATTAAATAGCTCAATTTACAATTCTACACCTTCTTTAAAGCCATCATAACTCAGCTTCATTAAAAAGAATAAAAATGACAGCTTACAAAGGGCCTGTTCTAGGCTGTGCTATTTAGTCATGGAGATGAATCTTTCAACTACTACGTAACTACTTCTCAGAAGGGCAGCCCCTCCAAGCTATGTTATCTGACACCAGACATAGGTTTCGCATTTCCAAGTAAAGTCCAATTATCTTTCCAGGTTTGTTAATATGTTTCCAATCCTGTGAGTGTCTCCCAGGCAACAGAATTCTAGGACTAAACACAGTATATGAAAAACAGATGGAAATTGAGATGTTGATCAAGGGAACAGTGAAAACATTGAAAACTAGAAAAATGACAGGCCTGACATCGAATGCTTATATCCTAATGATACTGCAAGAAGCAAGTAATGAAAACTGACAGCAGATATACCTGCCTGTAATAGGCAGAGCTGGAGGTAAGCCATGGGGGGTGACTGGCTTGACTGGTATGGTAGGCAGAATCATGCCTAACTCCCCAAATATGGCTAATTCCCAGAACCTGTGACTATGTCAGGTGACATGAAAAAGGGGAATTAAGGTTCCTGACCAGCTGATTTTAAAATAAGATTATCCTGGATTACCAGGGTGTGCCCAGTGTAATCCCAAGGGTCCTTACAGGGGCGGAGGAAAGTGGACGAGTCAGAGAGAACTGTGACTACAAATGGGCAGTCACAGAGAAATGCAACATTGCAGGCTTTGAAGATGGGGGAAGTGGTCTAAGATTTAGGAAGGCTAATGGCCCCTAAGAAGCTTGAAGAGGTGAGAAAATGAGTTCTTCTCTGGAACCTCCAGAAAGAAATGCAGATTTACCAGGATCTTACTTTTAGCCTAGTCAGACCTAATATGGGCTTCTGATCTCCAGCAATGCCAGATAACAAATTTGTATTGTTTCAAGCTATGAAGCTTGTGGTAATTAGTAACAATAAGGAATTAATACAACTGACATTATTTGTCTTTTCTTCACTGTTATGGGACCTGGACACCAAGGGATTCTTTAAAATAAGCAGTAAAAAGATGGGTCATTGTATTTATGCAGAGCCATAATGGAAAATGGAAATATACTAAGAGGTCCAAATAGTTTCTAGACCCCGGGAGAACAAGTACATGTAGTGGTTTGGGCTGACACGGGGATCTTTACACAATCAATACTACTCCCTGTTCACAATCCTCTCCTCAAATAGGGTCAGGCCAGTATTTCCCTGAAGCATCTGAGTGGAAGGCTCTAACATATGCAAGTTAGTATCGAAGGCCAAGCGCCATTTCTCATGACCCACTCCTCCCAGCCATCCCCTTTCTGTAAACCAGACACTGCCACAGGCTGGGGAACTCTTGATATTTCAGCACTTGCTCTATGTCACACATGAGTTCTTGTCCTGAGGACTGAGACATGTTGCTCTGGCACAAGGTAGAGCATGGGGGTCTCAATGAGTGATGCATAGCATGAAATTGTGAACCATAAAATGGACCTGCGAGATCCATTCCCAAGTGGACCCAAAGTCAGCAGCCCACAGTGCTGACAACCCCACAACTCAAATGTCAGTGCTCAGGTGGAATTCTCTGTCTTCCAGCTTAGACATATTGCCTCTATATCCTAGTGCAAAGCCAGACTTCCCATCCCACTCAGAATTTCTCCCTTAAGATACATTGTTTCTGGAAGTTCTTTCAAGTCCTCTATGGTTCTTTCAGAGACTGGCCATTAGGTATAAAACAGAGATGGAGAGGCACCTGGTGGCAGTCATTAAGCGTCTGCCTTTGGCTCAGGGCATGATCCCAGGGTCCTGGGATGGAGCCCTGCATCAGGATCCCCTACTCCTTCCTCTCCCACTCCCCCTGCTTGTGTTCCCTCTCTCGCTGCCTCTCTCTGTCAAATAAATAAATAAAATCTTTAAAAAAAATTGAGATGGAAGCTGAAGTTGAAGGATAGATTTCATTTGGAAAGACAGCACATATCGTTACAGGCAAGTTCTGCTGTGAAGAGAAAAGGGGGTCAGTTGTACTGTGGTAAGAGGTACAGTAGAAGTACTCTTTTATTATGCAAATAATGCAGTTTCATTAGGCTATGGTCAGGGAGGCATGTAGACATAGTCCCAGAGAAAGGTGGCCATGAATGCAAAAGGCATACATTATAACCATCTAAAATTAGGATATAAACAAGTGTCTGAAGGTGGATATCCAGGTGCTTGGAAGTCCAAGGAGAAGCAGATCTTGTTCACACTCAAACATGTAAAACACACACACACACACACACACACACACACAGACAAAGGGGCGTCTGGAGAAAAAGAATATAGGATGACATTACATGGGACATCGGCATAACTGTGTCTATAGCAACGATGGCTGTAACCGTGGAAAATGGTAAAATCAGGGACTTGGGCTCTAACAGATCTTCGTGTCATTCAGGTTTGTTACCAGATCCAGGTGTGTGCACTAGACTACTAAAATTGTATTTATATAGTATTCAATGTTTTGAATAGAGAAAAATAGGCAGGTAAGACGCTGTGTATTAGGGGTTAAAATGAGGGCTGTCGTTGCTGTTTAGTTTGTTGTTGTTTTTAATTACTTGCCACTCGTATCCAGAGACCAAGGGAGAGCTGATATTGAATCTTGTGTTGCCTATCTCTTCTCCAAATCATGACGTCCCCAGTGGAACTATACACCTAAAATACATAAAGAATGAGAAGTAAACTTACCCCTTATTATTAGCTGAGTTCCTGTATTATTTCTCATGATAGGACTCTGGTAGTTTGATTTGAAATCTTAATTCAATTTGAGCCTTTTCTTCTTGATTATCGTTTTAGTTTCATAAAAACTTTATGTGGAGATGACCAGTAGGTAGAGGCAAAGTGATTGGGCCCTAGACCCCAGAATTTGCTAGTGAAGGTTAAGTATTTGCCTATTCACATATTTTCTCTGTCTCTATCCCTCTGTCTCTCTCTATCTGTCTCTCAGGTCTCTCTCTCTCCCCTTTCCTCCCCACTCTTTCCCCTTCCTCTCCTTCTTCCCTTCTCTCCCCACCCACTCCTCTCTGAAAGCTGTGCGCCCCTTTACAGAGAGGGTATGTTACATAACTCTTGTGTGCTTTTGTTCCTGCACCTATAAAATGGGCCCAAGAATAAGCTCTAGGTTATTCTGAGAATTAAATAAGACACCCTATAGTGATGCACTAAGCAAAGTATTTAGCACATGGTAACTGATCCAAAAATGATAGCAATAACAATGGCAGAGCTTATCAAAGAAAAATTGCACCAGAGAGAGTTAAAGCAAGAAAGACTATTCAAGACTATTGCAATAAGGGAGGAAGATTGAACTCAGCTCCACTGAAGCAAAAAGCAGGAGTGGTTTGTTTTTTTTTTGTTTTTTTTGTTTTTGCATTTGGTTGTTATATCTCTTTTTTTTTAATTTTATTATTATATTATGTTAGTCACCATACAGTACATCCCCAGATTCCAATGCAAAGTTCGATGCTTCATTAGTTTGCGTATAACAGCCAGTGCACCATGCAATACGTGCCCTCCTTACTACCCATCACCAGTCTATCCCATTCCCCCACCCCCTCCCCTCCGAAGTCTTCAGTTTGCTTCTCATAGTCCATAGTCTCTCGTGTTTCACCCCCCCTTCTGATTACCCCCCCCCTTTCTTTATCCCTTTCTTCCAGTGGTTTTTAAGCGCTGAAGTGATCCTGGAGAATACTGGGGGAAGACAACGTCAATGTGATTGGCCATGGATATTTGTTAATTGATGGAAGCTAATCTCTACCCTCCCACTGAGCCTGGGAGTTAGGAGTGATATCTCATTTGGTGATTACATTTGAAAGGCATGGCTCTCAGGGCCTTGAGAAAGACATTCTGGGTTATAAAACTGCAAGAGGCTGAGAGGAGATTTATATCTCAAAGGAGCAGAGAAAGAATTTACAACTAGAAGTGCCCTAAAGTAAACGTTCTAAGAAAAGGGAGGTCAGGAGCCTAGAGTCAGGCAGAAGCCTATCTGAAGTTGAGTCAAGCTGAGGGGAACAGGAAGGCCTCTTGGTCATGATATTCAAGATAAAGGTAAAAAGTAACTGCAAATGTACATAGACTGTGGAGGCAATGAATTAACAGTAAAATGATGTATATTTCACTTTTATTTTCTTTTAGATAAACATATTGTAACTCAAGCACAAAATCTGCAGAATCCCGAAGGTCTTGTTCTGAGAACTTGTGGAGTGTTAATGACATTGGTTGAAAGCCTCTTCAATAAATCAGATTTCTATTCTTTTTAATTTCTAAATTTAGAGATTTAATATCAAAATCAGCTAAAGGGGTTATATATTATGAGAACTGAGAGAGAATATACGACCCATTAGTGCCACGTACCTGGGTTAAAATATTAGTACATTCAAAAATAAATCCTCTTTGTTCACCTCTAAGTTTTTGTATGAATGTGTTATTAGAATACCTTCAACATTAGCCCTGCTTTATATAGCCTCAGGCATGCTGAGAAGAATATCACAATAACTACTCATTGTTTAAAAGCGTTGACAAGATTTGAGTCTGAAAGTATTTCTTTTTGCTCTGTAAAATTCCTTTTCTTGAAATGTGTTGAAGCTGAAGTTAATTCTAATTATGGGCAGGAAAGGCCACCCATTTTCAGCAACTAGACTAACAGGAATATGTAGATGAATTGGATATGCTGGCAAAATCAGATAGAAAAATGCAAATACCCTGGCAATTAGGTATGTAAGTCAAAGAAAAATATGCAAATGACCTAGTTTCCACACTAGAAACTTTTATTAAAATTCTGCTTTTGAATTTAGGAATCCGTTAATTATTTCTTTCATAGTTAAGACGTAAATGAGTTTCTTTCCCCTGTAATTATAGTCATGATAATTGTTATTAAAATTTATCCAATAGACAACAATAGACAACAGTTAGTATTGAGACTCAGTGTGGGTTCTTAAGCAACCTCATTCTCTAGGCATATGACCTTTGACAAATCTCTTAATCTTTCTGGATCTCCATTTCTCACCTGTAAAATAAGGATAAATGGTATCTGTTTTCTATTATCACACAAGTCCTTCTCAGGAGAATTAGGCAGGTGACACTACATTTTAAAATGGGTTTTATGGGGCGCCTGAGTGGCTCAGACATTAAGCATCTGCCTTCGGCTCAGGGCGTGATCCCAGGGTCCTGGGATAGAGCCCCACATCAGGCTCCTCCACTGGAAGCCTGCTTCTTCCTCTCCCACTCCCCCTGCTTGTGTTCCCCCTCTCACTGGCTGTCTCTCTCTCTGTCAAATAAATAAATTAAATCTTTAAAAAAATTAAAAGAAAATGGGTTTTAAATTTCAAAGGAGTGAAAATATTTTGCTCTGGTCATTGATTATTGGGTGTCACACGAAACACACTTGAACTATAGGTATATCTCATCTAGATTTGGCTATGAAACTCTCATAGGTAAAATCTAGGGCCTGTCTACAGGAGATTGACTTCAACTCTAATTCATACCTGAAGGGAACTGAAAGTCCTGTTAAAGACTTTTGCAGATGGGCGGTGAGCTTACATTCTCCTGGTTCTCTGCTTCTTACTCCTCCTTCTGCCTGTACTTTTCCTATTCCTCTTTGAGTACTTTTGATTTGAAATGGATCCTTCTTCCTTGCTTTTCACAAATTGATAAAAACAAAGAAACACACATACAGAAAACCATTTTTAATCAATTTTTACAGAAGATTTTGAGTCCCATAGTTTAAATCATATATAAAACATGTCAGTTCTTTGTCACATTAGCCCCACCGCCACTGGAGGTTTCTTTCTTTCTTTCTTTTTTTTTTTTTTTAAGATTTATTCATTTGAGAGAGAAAGAGCACAAGAGAGCATAAGCAGAGGGAGTGGCAGAGGGAAAGGGAGAAGCAGGCTCCCCACTGAGCAGGGAGCCCTATACGGGGCTCCATACAGGGCTCAATTTCAGGACCCTGGGATCATGACCTGAGCCAAAGGCAGATGCTTAACCAGCTGAGCACCCAGGTGCCCCTGAAGGTTTCTTCCTGTCTTTTTCATTTTCTATACTCAAACATCTAACCATCTTGGGGCTGTTCCTCCTTCTCCTCCTCTATCTGTTTTAGGAACCTCCAGCAATATCAAGAAACAAATACAAAAATCCTGTCTTTTTATTATATAGAGAAGCTTAAATTTTCTTTTTATTACTTTGGCTCTATTTGAAACACAAGCCTTTAGGGTTTCACATTGTATCGTGATGTTTATCAAAATAGCACCTGGCTTTTTCAAAAAAAAAAAAAAAAGGAAGAAAGAAAGAAAGAAAAAAGAAAAACAAAAGAAAACCCCACAAAACAAAAAAAAATAACAACAACAACAATAAAAATGTTCTGGTGCCAGGTGCTGCAGTTAAAGTGTTGTTTCACCTTCCTACCCAAGGAAGAGTTGTAATAGTTAAAACAATTTTGGGGAAATGTAATAAACTTGTCTTTTGCTAATGAGGATAATGGACTAAAGTGTCATTTTAGACGCGTGCAGTTTGATCAGTAGTATCCAATGTGAGATGGTTTTCTTGGGGTCAATTCTGAGTATGTGTAGGTTGTTCATTTCCATAATACTGTTGTATAATCCTCAGCTTTGTAGAAGCCTTAGTATATCTAGAGATCCTATTTGAGATAGTAATTTTCTCATAGAAGCAATTAGGGAATGATTTATTAAGTTATATATAAGACCCATAAGGGCAGGAACTTTCTCCTGCCTTATTTTCTCTTTTATTCTCCGAGCCAAGTTCAGTGCCCAGTACGAGAAAAGAATTCAATAAAAATATGTCAAATAATGATAGAACAAACAAAGTGGGAAGTGAAAAGTAGAAATAGAAACATAGAGTTTTATCGGAAGCCCTAACGTCAATATTCCCTTTTGGGAATTTTGACCTCCTTCCCTCTAGTAATATTGCTTGACATTCTTTTTGTGAGTATCTCTTACTGTAATTTTGTAGCCTCCTAATGGCCCCATCCAGTTAATCCCTTTTTGCCTAGCTCTTTTTCTTGCTCCCCCTTTTCCACCCTTTTGCTTGTGAGGCAAATATTAGAAATGCTGATCCAATCTCCTGGAAGAATGAAAGGACCTCTTTGAACCCAGATGAATCGTCTGAGGGCTTCTATTAAACATGTGCCTTACTGTTTGGTACCAATAACCACACACATTAGTGAGGGCATTTGCTGGTATGAAAATGCGCAAGGGGAACGGGAAGCGCGGCTGTGTGAAAGGGTACATCCACCTCACTCTGCCTTTTCTCTCGAAGAGCTCTTTACTGCAGATTCAGCATGAAATTATGCCAAATCTAATAGGCTTTCATTAAAATTTTCAGCTAACATAGTCAGAACACTGGTTTTTGATAGATTCGTAATAAAAACAACACAGGCAGGACAACTAAGAATCAATGTTTTCAGATGAAAGGGAAAGGGGTCCATGAAACAAGAACAGCTAATAGCTCATCATTCTGATTTTTGACAGCATAAACACATGTACGATGTAATTACCAAGAAATGAAATGGATTGTTTTGCAAAGAAACCATATATTTGGAAGAGAAATTATGCATGTTTTTTTTTATGGTAATGATCTTCACAAATTGTTTTTTGTGATGGTTTTCTCTGGTCCAACAATTCTGTTGATGATCAAGGATCGCTTCCCTCTTCAGAAGGACGTTGTCAAGGTGATCAAGACTGTATCTGGATCTTTTCTGCAATTATTGAGGGATGGGAGTCATCCCATCCCAACACCCCTAATGTTCTATACAGACATTAGGGATGTCTGTATAGAATTTGTGTTTGCTACTAAAGAAGAAAAAAAGAAGTTATCTCTAGGTTATTGTGGGCAATTGGTGATAAAAGGGAGACGGGGAAGTGGTTGTTACTTTCGACAAATGGGAGGTGGGCTGTACAAGAGTATAGCAAAAACATCTTATGACTAGTAATACACTAGACAATCCCTGTTTATCTGGCTTGTGCCTCAGCAGGAACCCATTCTCTGGTGTCCAGCGCCACAAAAGAAACTGTGTCAGAAGGAGAAAGTACTTGAGAACATTAGAGCCCTAATGTAAATAAATTTCTATTGCAGGCACTTACACAACTATAAATCAGAACCCCAAATAGCAAACTGAAGAAGAGGAAAAATGTGTCCCAGGGAGTGAAAAATAGTATCTAGGCAATTAAGCTTTTGGCAGCTGTTACTTGAATTGGTAGCAAATAACATCTCCTGACACGTCAATTCCCTGCGGGTAAGACTGAATCTGTACAAATATGTGTTATTTTTCTAACACTTTTTTTTCTAAGTAAAGTTAATAAGACTGATGTTAGAATTTTCATTTAGTTTTTGGTAGGAGTAACCTCCTGGAGTTTCATTTAACAGGGATTCTTATGTGTCAAGATGAAGATTTATAGAGCTGGATAGTAAAATTCCAAGTAGTAATAATTCATATATCTAGCTAATTGCTTTGTAAAATGGAATTAAATAAATCATTATATAGATAACTAGGTATGCTCTTTGATAATAATTGAAAGGTAGCATCTTTTACTGGTTAAGAACATGAAAGACAAAATCCGTTTGAACCCAGATTCATGTGTACAAATCTGGACATGTTCCATAGTCTTTTTCCACCCCAGTTCCCTCAACTATAAAATTGAGATTAATAATAATAGTGTCTTTGAGAAGGGAAATCTAATAAATAGCACTTCCCTTCCCCACTTAAGTTCTGAACCAATTGAGAAATAAGACAAAAGAGTTAGCAGAGAACCTAAATATCATAAAGTCTCAGTAGGAAAAATCAGTTAAAGGTGAGAGACTACATTAAATTGTTCCTGCATGTCCATTCAGGCTAGATCTTTGCATAGGGCATTGGAGAGGAAATTAAGTCTGTAGAACAGTCTCACTTAGAAAAATTTCTTCATCCTACTGGGTCATAAAGAGACAAAACATAAGAAATCAAATCCCCCCATTCGGGAATTTTGAAAGACAAGCTACATATTTTTGAGTACATGGACCAGTGGCTATAGCCTAACAGCCAGGTAAGTAATTCCATTTTCATGAAAAGAATAAAGGAGTCAAGAGGTAGAAATATTTAGTAGAAATCACTTCTCATGGAAATTCCCCACTAATATTCCCTACCTTTTTATTTCCATAGCCCATTAGGATTAACCTTTCAGATTATGCTCACGCAGGAGTGTACCTAGTCCCTTGGAGAGACTCCTATCTTTTTAAGGTCACTCCGTCAATCTGTACCACTCCCCAATGGGTATTCTTCTAGGACTGCTGGTGAGCAGTGCAGATTTTGCCTCTAGATACTCAGGAATGGATCAGAACAGAGCATTACTCAAATCTACTCCCATCCCAGATCATATCAAAACTATATTTTCCATATGAAAGAAGATTAAATAAAAACATTAATGAATAATAAATTAGTTGAAGAATTGCATTAATGAATAATAAATTGCAAGAAGATTCTCCAACTACAAAATTCCAACACCACAGAGAGACCTTAAATTTATATAAATCTCATCCTATAATACAATACTCAAGCTGAAGTTAAGTCCAAAAATTAAATGCCTGGATTTGGACAGAATTTCCTAGCTTCTCCAAGAAAGCACAGATTTCAAGTCTCCCATGTCATGGATAGAACATGTGTTGTAGTTTTTTGTTTGGAGAATATGATCATTATGCACAGAGATCCAATAGGTGTTTACGGCTCCATGTTCCCAGCTAGACTCCTTCTCTGGGAGCAATCTGGGGCCTGGATTGGCAGGGTCTCTTAGTCTTTGAATAATTTGAGTAAAAGCAATTTGGGAATGTTTTTCACACCTTTCTTTTCCCAGCTAGTTAAGCTAACTAAGGACAGACACAAAGACCAAAAAAGAACCAGAAATGCAGCGTCAACTTTAGTCCTAACAAAGTAGGACTCCAGGTCATGGCAGGACCACCTCTTTCCTGCTATAGTCCCTACTTGGCCCTGTCCCACCCAGTCACCCGATACTTGGTATTGAAATTGCATTGTATTAAGAATCACATACTGGTCAAAAACTAATTGTGTAAGTCTATGAATCTGGGTTTGATTTTTTCCTAACATGTTGAGAATGATGTACCATAGGCAATTTGGAAACCATTTTTTAAAGCATGTGTATGTGCTTTTTAGAATTTGGGCTCGAGGGACTTCTATCTTTGAATTTCTAATTTGTTTTCAACTGATTTTGTCTGTTCCATGAATTATTTAAAAACATTGGAAATATTAAATATTAAAATAGCAAAAGATTACTTATATAAATGCTAAATATTTCATACAATCTCATGTAACCATTAAAAACATCATAAAGACAATTTTTATAAAATGCCTAAAATTAACTAGCATATTTTTGACTTTTAATGGTGTCCATATGTAGCTAAGAAAGAGAAAAACATGTTACCTTATAATATGTACAACTTGACTCCTCTAAAAAAATTATTACATGTTCATGCATGTAACATATCCTTGGGAAAGCTGACAAATGCTAAATACAAATAGAAAAATACTTAGAAGCCTATACTGCAAGCTATTAATAATGGTTGACTGAGTAGACAGGATGTATATATATATATTTTTCTCCTGATTTTTCTGTAATGATTTGTTATGAGAAAAATAATTTAAAAATAATATAAAAATAAAAATCAGAACCATTTTTAGTTTTAAAGATATATTCTTACTTAATTTCTTTATAATTTCTAATTTACTGTTAGGCAGTTATGACTACTGCATTTGTTTTTGCAGTCATTTCACAAATTTTAACCCATATTTTATAATTATTTAGTACTATAGAAAAGACATAATATGATAAAAGTTTATTTATAATTTTTTTATTGTGAGATGAACAGTATATATACATACATATATAAAATATAGATACATATATAACAAATATATGTGTATGTATATATTTCTAAAGGAAATCAATTATAAATTATACAAAGGAAAAATTTGGGGGGGAAATTCTCCATAAAAAACCTTACTTAAAGGCAATGTGAAGTTTGCTAGAGTATATCTCAATTTCCATGATACCCCAATATCATCAATATGCAAATGATCAGTTTCTGAGGATAATCTTGACCATTTGATTATTTCAAGGATTTTTTACACAGTCATCTGCACCCCCTGTACATTTTAGAGTGAAAAGGACAAAGTAGAGTTTGAAGATTGCATGAAATCCTTAAGCCTTAAGCCTAAGGATCATTCTGGACCATTTTTATACCAAACCCTCTTGTCTAACTGATATGATGTGTTATCACTGTATGAGCTGACTCCTGCACTCGTGTGTGTGTGTGTGTGTACGCATGCATGCACGTGCATGTGTGTTTTGATGAGTGAGAAGTTTTGCATTAAGTAGTCCAGTCACCTTCCTTCACCTCATTCTGCCTCATGACCCTCACATGTTTGTGATGCCTATGGATAAATTCAGAAACTAAAGTGATCATGGGTTAGCAAAAGGACACAACAGGCAACTGTTGAGGCAAGAGAAGGCTGAAATGCATGGTGGAGCATGGCTGTTAACCTACCTTCTCCCCAAGGACTGGTGCTCCACCTGGCATTTCTGCTGATCAGAGCACTCAGATTTTATACCCTTCTTTTTTTTTTTTCTCTCTCTCTCTTTTTAGAATTAACCTGTATAATCTGGAGTGGACTTTTTTTTATGTTAAGTATTTCCATTCTATCTTATCCTTTTGTTCATCTTAGATGCCTAACCAGGATGAAAAGCTGTTACTGTCCCGGCAGGCCCAGGGTACAAGAAACTGATGTCCTCAAATCTTGCAAAAGAGAGTAAAATCAATCAAAATTCAGTCTTAAAATTTATATTCATTCATTCTTTCATGTATTAGTTTAGTAAAAGTTGAATGCCTACTCTACCATGCTTTGTCTAGGTGCTATGAATAAAATAGGAAACAACACAGACAAGCTCTCTGCCTTCATGAAAGTTACAATTCAGTAAGATACACCGCATGTTAATAAACAAGTAACTGTATAATAAGGTTTCATGTGATGATAAATGCCATCAAGAAAAATAATGTTGGAAAAGTGGATAGAGATTGATGGATGACTAGGAAAGGCCCCCTAGGTTGGAGACAAGAATAAGAGAGAGCACCAAGTAAAGGACTGTAGGAAGAGATTTCCTATTGGAGGGAAATAGCAAGTCTAAAAGCCCTGGGGCAGGAAGGAATTCAGTATGTCTAAGCATCTGAAAAGCAAGAAGATGGCCAGTGTGGCTGGAGAGGAGCAAGCACAGCTGAGTAACAGGAAATGAGGACTGAGATGTCCTCAGAGACCGGATCCATGGGGTCTGGTAGGCCATGGGAAGGATTTTGGATTTTTAACTGTGATACAAAGATATGGAGGAAAAAGTTTGAGCCATGGCATCTGATCTATGTATTTAAAATACAACTCTGGCTGCTGACTGGAGACTCTCTTCTGGGCAGGCAAGCATGTAGACAGATCTGTAAGAAGGTGACCACAGCTGGCCAGACACAAGATGATAGTGGCTTGGATCAGTGTGGTGGGTGGCATGAAAGGGCTGAGATGCGGCTGTATGGATTTGATTTGAGAGTGAAAAGGTCAAGTTAATTTTGACTCTGGGGTTTGGGCCTGAGGAAAAGGATATATGGTTGTGGCATTTGCTGAGATGGGAATGACGGAGTAGCTGGCTTATATGACTGTTAATGAAGTGACGAATACAAAGACCTATTCAGATTCTGTGGGACTATTCAGTCATAATAAGATCCGTATATATTTAGGATAAGATAACTGAAATTCAACATTGATCTATTTTTTAATCCTCCATAAACCCATTATCCACACTACTGACAAGTGAAAGTTCTGGCATATGACTCATTTATTTGTGAAATCACTTCCTCAGTACATACAGATGGTGCTTGCGGAGACGGTAATAAGGGACGGCCTGTGGGAGAAGCAGGGATCCTCCGAGTCATATGGGACCATCTCACCTATGGGGGAGAGTGTGGGCATGCTTGTGTTTACACCCCTGCAAGTCAAAGCCAAATCGCAAGCCTTTTACTGTCCTTTTCTCTAGTCTAACATTTACTGTTTTTGCTGCCTTTTTTCCCTCTCTATATAGCTTTCTGTAACTGTTGTCATAGCAACAAGATAGTCTTTGCTTAGGAGAAATGGTTTGGACAAAACTGAATTATAAATCAACATCATCAGTAATATGGCTCTTTTTACACTATTTTTATGAACCCAGGTAATATTGAGGAGGCATACTTTTATTAAGATTTAGAGACATAGGACCCACTTTGCCTAACACAGAGGTCAGCAAACTTTTATGTAAAAGGGCCAGATAGTAAATATGTCAGGCTTTGAGGTCCGTACAGTCTCTATCAAAACTTCACCTCTGCCCTTGTCGCATGATAGAGTTCTAGACAACACACGAATGAATTGGATGTGGCTGTGCCCCACAAATCTTTATTTATTTATTTATTTATTTATTTATTTTATTTATTTATTTTATATATTTTATTCATATAAAAACAGTCAGTGGACTGGATTTACTCCACAGACCATAGATTATCAATCCCTAAACTGATGGGCTCCTTCCTATCACTTTTTAGGGTGGTGCTCAAAGGATATCTACTATGTCATCCACAGCAGAATTCCTGGGCCATACCTCCAACCCACTAAATTGGAATTGCTTTGGTTATGAATTTGTAACAAGCTCCACTCCCCAAGTGATTCCCAGTCAAGTGAGTTCAAATGCTGAGGTTTATCAAACCTCTATGAAATCTTCCCTAAATAGAGCAGGGTGCAAATTACCATGAAGCTTCCTACATTCTAAAATCAATATCCATTCATTACAAGCAAAGTAACATATAAGCAGCATAAACAGTATTTTTTTAAAGGAAAAAGAAACATGACAACATTTTAAAGTCAGAAGATTTAACTTGAAAATATGGATTTCCGGTTCCTCTTATAAATTATAAAATCTGGCAACACAGAGCCCACATTCTTGCATAGCAAAATCCTGCTTGAGCCGAGTCATGAGCACCTGATTCAGAGAAAGTACATATACTGAGTTAGACCACACTCTCCACCACTCTCTACCATGACTTATGGTGTCCCAATTTACCCATTTCAGTTACATATCTGCCTTCTGTGGTCATTTCATTGTACGATTAATGATTTAATAAATGCACTCTGCTCTGAATACTTATCAATCATGGTTTATCATTGGCTGATGGAGCCATCTTTCTTATATCAGAACATGAGGGCATATGTTGTAAGCTAAATATATGCAAATTTTTAGGCTATCCATTTTTTTAAAGATTTTATTTATTTATTTGAGAGAGAGCACACGCACGCACACAAGCAGCGGCAGAGCGGGGTTGGGGGGTGCAGCACAGGGAAAGGGAGAAGCAGGCTCCCCACTGAGCAAGGAGCCCAACTCAGGGCTTAATGGATCTCAGGACCCTGGAATCATGACCTGAGCTGAAGGCAAACACTTAAGGGACTGAGCCACCCAGACGCCCTGTTTGCTGTCCATTTGAATCGAACACCTCTAGAACAGAACAAATAAACCCCTCTTATGCTTCCTGCTGTAGTACCTATGAGTTTGCTGTCTCTATGAGGCATGACAGAAGGATCCTGAAAGATAAGTGACAAGTCAAATGCATGTATTTTTATCATTGTCAAAATATTTCAGTGAGACAGAAAGGATCAAGCTGCGATCTTGGTTTAATAAATTAACATCTGTTCCAGCACCCCATATTTAAAGGGAGAATGTGTTCTTTGGCCGGCTGCTCCCTTGTGCTTCTAATGGGGACACTTTCAGATGAAGCCTGGAAGAGGGGATAAAGACAGAGTGTGACTAGAAACAGAAGCATTTCTAGCTTGCCAAAGCAAATGTCGCTTTTCACCTTTTGTACTTGCAGACAGGAAGTGAAGTTTAACTCTTACTGGTTGACATTTCCTTTTATTCTGTGTCCTCTCACTTTCTGCACTCTGTACTCTGAGCCCCTGTGGGGAGGAGGCAGGAGAGTATGGGGGAAAGGGGAGAAATCATGCAAAGACAGAATTCCTTTCTCAGAAAGATGTTTCTATCTCTACAAAGAGATTTAATGTGAAAAACAAAAAAAAATTTACCGCTAGCTCTTTGTGAGAGGAAAGGCATTTATATCCACTCACAATTGTCTTAATGTTTGAATGCACCACTAATACCTGGAAAGGACAACAAATATTTAGGATGTTAGATACTAGATTTGGTATCAAAGATAGAGTTGAACACCAGTTACATAACTTCCAAGATTTTGAGTAGTTACTTATTTTTTCTAAGTGTCAGTTTGCTCATCTGCAAAATGGAAAGGAAAATCCTTTGTGTCTCATAAAAGTGTTATGAAGGCTAAATGCATGTGAAGGATTTAATGAAGGGCCAGGCATTTAGTAAATATTTCTTTTATCTAGCAAATATTTTACTTAGGAAATATTTCTTCCTAATTATAATTTTTATCTGTAAAATGTGAATAATAGAATCTAGCTCATCTGGTTATTATGAGGATTTACTTAAATCACACCCATAGGGGTGCCTGGGTGTCTCAGTCGTTAAGCATCTGCCTTTGGCTCAGGGTGATCCTGGCGTTCTGGGATCGAGCCCCACATCAGGCTCCTCCACTGGGAGCCTGCTTCCTCCTCTCCCATTCCCCCTGCTTGTGTTCCCTCTCTTGCTGGCTGTCTCTCTCTCTGTTGAATGAATAAATAAAATATTTTAAAAAAATCACACCCATAAAACATTTCTCAGATTGCCTTATACATGCTAAGTTCTCAACATATGCCACTTGTTGCTATGAAAATTTTATTACCATAACATTATTGTTAATAATCACAATCATTTGGAAAAAAAGAAATTCATTGTGAAAGAGATGGCTAATTTTTCAAACTACAATCCAGATCATACCATGTTAAAACATCCTTGGTTTTCTTGGCAGAACATACCATAATGTATTGAAAAGAAACAGGCTTTGGAGTCAGGCAGATCTGAGTCTGGTCTCCACCTCTCTAGTTACTAGTTGGGTGAAGATATCAGGTCTGTCATCTTCCTGCTGGAGTTATGTTTGAGCCCTAGGAACCAGTTGAATTAGAGTAAAAACCTGTTCAAGAGGATTTTGTCAAGATTCAATGAGCTGAGTGTGACCTTGATGTGAAGGCTTGGCAATCTGCCTTGGGTTCCCAGCAGTGCTTTAGTTTGGATGCTTTTCCATACAGGTTTGCTTTCCACATGCTGTTGCTCCCATTCATATATATTTTTAAGTTGTTAGAAAAGACTGGACAGACTACTCCTATCATCGAACACAGGGATTCTCCCAGGGGGCAGCTCTCCTTCCAGAGGATATTTGGTAATGTTGACAAACATTTTCTATTGTCTTGACCGGGCGATGGCGGGGTGGGTGGCAAGGAGAAAGAATTCTACTGGCATTTAATAAATAGAGCCAGAGATGTTCCTAAACATCTTACAAATACACAGGGCGGTTCCCCACAGCAAAGACCATCACACAGTCCAGCCCAAATGTCAATAGTGCTGAAGTTGAGAAACTCTGATCTAATCAAATACATTGATCTTTGCACTTCCTTTGACTTTATGGAGTTAAGAGCTTAAAGGAGACACTAGCAATTCCAAAGCTGGTCTTAGAAACTGTCAGTGTGAATGATAGGATCACAGGTTCATTCCTTTCATTATATTTAATCAGGTCCTAAATAAGAAATGGAGAGCAGCTCATTCATCATTAATATACCCATGTGTTTATTGTGTATGTTGTAAAAGTGCCTAATAATTGCGTAGATAAGGCTGAAGGAGCAGGAGTGCGATGGGCTCTGAGACCGGAGGTTCCAGATGCCAGGCAGCCACAGTGGCTGGTTTCAGTTCTTCACTATTTGACTGATTTGAGTCTCAAATACACAAAGCAGTTAGAAGATTTTTTTTTTTTTTTTGTAACCTAAGTGAGTATAGAACCCTCTCTTGATCAAAATGGGTTCACGGAGTCTTAGAATAAAGATTACATCATTACCCCCCACCAGGCCCTACATAATGCAGCCGGCCCCCTCTCTGATCTGGTGTTATAACTGTCCCTCTGCTCACTCAGCTATAGTTTCATTAGCCTTCTTTTTATGCCTCCAATAAACCACGCTCACTCCAGCCTCAGGCACTTAATCATTTCTAATTTTCTGGAACGTTCTTCAAAGTCTTTGCTCATTCAGGTGTCTGCTTCCAAGCTCACCTCAGGAGAGCCTTGAACATCCTATCAAAAATATCATCTCGGCACCACCGTTTGCATACAACATTCCCTTTCCCCGTTTCATTTTTCTTCATAGTGCTCTTCACTGTCTCAAATGTATTGTATATTTGTTTGTACATGGTATTGCATATCTCCACCACTCTAGAAACTCAGCTCTTATTGACTTGTAGTCCCTATAAAATCCTGCTAATCAGAATTCCATGGACTACAGTGGGGAAATGCTTTACTAATCTCTATTCTTATATTTTATTTTCTCCTGGTTTTTCCATTAAAAAAAAGAAGCTACATCCATGTGTCACTAAAATATGCTAGAAATTCCAGTAACTATGAGAATTTTGATTTGTCAGACTAGAGGCCCATGGATCAAATCTGACCAATAGAGAGTTTTGACAAAATTACATCTGTGTGGCTTTCAGAAGAACTTCAATATCCAGTTCACTCCCATACCTGGTGAACTATTATCTGTATCTATATTACATGATTGTATGAAATACGTATTATATGTATGTTCATACCCATTCATATATATGTGTGTCATATAGATATATAATATCTACAAGGTCTGTACTAGGGTCACCTATCTATACGAAGTGAATGTATTATCATACCTGGTCACTCCCATTTGCATTTTTTGCCTGACTCCCAAAGGCATTTGAGCATATTTATAAGCCCTGATCTATCTATATGATAAAAAAATAATTTGCCTAACTCAACTGAATTACATTTGCTGAATTCGATTAAACATGATGCATAAGTGGAGTAGGTGGTGGCTACACAAAGTCTTGGGAAGACCTCATATGCCTCTCTTGCATCCAAGACTTGTTTTCCCTTCTGATTCACCAATGATGAAATGTCAATGTGAAAAACTGGAGCAAGCCACAGAGGTTTTACACAATGAGTGCAGCAGGCTATGATGTGATGCTGGTATACCAGATACACATTTCCCTGCAGAATCATTCACTTCTGTCTCTAGCAACCTCTTTTTTCTTTTTTTTTTCTTTTTAAGATTTTATTTATTTGAGAGAGAGCACAAAGGGAGAGGGAGAAGCAGGCTCTCCACTGAGCAGGGAAACTGATGTGGGACTCGATCCCAGGACCCTGGGATCATGACCTGAGCTGAAGGCAGGATCTTAACTGACTGAGCCACCCAGACGCCCCTATCTCTAGCAACTTCCAATGGCTCTGAGGGTATAGGAAGAGCAGAAAGTACATTATGAAACTAGGCACCCAAGGAGGAAAAGATGAAAGATACCACTGGTTAAGGAGGTTCAAAAAATGAAGAGAAAATGGGAGAGAAGCTGAAAGAAATGTGGCCTTTGATTTCTCATAAACCAGAAACTGCCTATTCTTTACTTATTCAGTACCCTGTTAGTTCACTTTAACCTAGTGGTATCTCCCCCCATCTTGTTTGGTGCTGACGCTTACCTTCACGTAAAGAATATGAACCGCTCTGAGACGAAGCAAGGAAGAGTGTAACTGAGATCGTTTTTACTGTTGATGCCTCGTGTTTCTTCTCAGTTGACCAGCCATGCCAATTACTGAAGCCCAAGTAATTCCTGTTTGTTTGAACCTCTGGTCTTCCCCTACCCTGTCTCTCTCTCTTCTCTCTCTCTCTCTCACACACACACTCACACACACACACTCTTCCCAAGACACACCAAACAACAAACACAGCTTTTCCCCAAGGTGCTTGGAACCTCCTGGCTCTTAGTTTTGTATCTGGAATTAACCCCTGCGTCACAGCCTGGCTCTTCTTTACTGGTGTGCGCTCCTTGTGGTTTCTCTCGCCTGTTTCTACTTTATCGTATGACTCTCCCTAGGCTCCTGGTAAAGCGACCCCAGTTCCTTACTTGGCCTTCCAGCACAAACGCCTGTATTCTGATGATCCCATGGTTTTCTGTCCCACATGAAACAGACAGAGATTCACCTGTATCTTACATGTTACTTAAGCTTATTGTAACCCCCGGATGTTTTAAAGTGGTAAATGCTATGTGTGATTTTCAAGAAACATCTATGATGATCCATGGAAAACTGTACCTGAGCTATTTATGGGTATATCTTTTTCTGTGAGAGTTTAAAGGAAAAATTATCTGATGTATTTTTTTTTCCCCTATCTGAAAAGAAAACCGTCGAGAAGAACAGGCACAGAGAATATATAATCCTCCTTCAAGGCTTAAATTTATATAATAACAAAGTGCATAGCCCTGTGACTTTCTATTGTTCTGTGCTGTGAAGAGGCATCAATCTTGCTTTAGACACTATTGTCCCGCTGAAACATCCTAACAGGCCTAAGCTGAAAATAGGAGCCTCCTTAGGGACATAATCATGCCCTTTAAAAAAAAAAAAAGGGGTCTGTATATGAGCACTCACCAGATTTTTTCAGCAACAATGTAGCAGGCCAGAAGGTTGACAAGCTTCGTATAATCAGCCATGTAAATGCAGCTGATGAAAGCTTTATAATTGCTTTGAAGCACAATCCGTCATAATCACATCTGAAAGCAAATGAATGACATGATACCTTAAATTATAGGTTTCCTATGGACTGAAGAGTCATCTTTTACTTTGCTTTTATTCTTTATGTCTCCCCACACTCTATTGATAATTCTGGCAGGAGGAATATGCATACAAGTTTCGTTCCTCTTTTAAATGACTTTAATTTAAAATCAATTTGAAAAGTGCCCTGTATTAGGAAGCCCTATGGAATGCTGTTGAAAACACACATCTGCTGGGTAATTTTTTCATGTAATTACTAAGTTAAATCTTCATAAACAAAGTAAAGGAAATTATAATCCCCAATACTAGGTTTTGCAAAATAGCCCAAAGCACCTTTTTTCCCCTAATGAGTGAGTCAAAACTAAATTGGACAAATACCACCACCAAAATTCAATTATTTCCTCTCCGTTCATAAAGAGCTCTAAGCAACAGCTCTTTAGTTAAAACCCATCACTGTGTGCAGTGACCTAGAAGTACTATTTTAATTTTCGAGGCATGAGTTACTAAAATGCACATGATTGTTCGCCTACCAATATCCTCCTGCTTTTTCTCCTAAGGGAGCAGTTCTTTTTCCAGCCCCATCCCTCTTCCTCACTTAGCCTATCTGTTCTCAAAGCCACTCCCTCTCAGGCCAATGGAATGAGGAGGGTTGTGGATTGGTTAGCTTTTGTGGTATAATACACCGCCCTACACTTGGTGGCTTTAAGCAGTTACTATTTGCTTACTTTGTCAGCGAGTTGGTGATCTGGGCTGGTGTTAGCTGGTGATTCTTCCGGTTCAGCTGGGTTTAATTATGTGTTTGTGGAGAACTGCCTAGTTGCTGGGCATTCATAATTGGTCAAGAATGGTCTCAGCTGTGAAGATTCATCTCTGCTCCACGTGTCTGTCATCCAGCAGACAAGCTCAGGCTGTTCACATTGAAGTTGGACAGTTTTGCAAGATAGAAAGCAATGGCATAAAAAAGCCTTTTGAAGCCTAAATTCAGAAGGGTACAGTGTCACTTCCACTGCATTCTGTTTGGCCAAAGCAAGACAAAAGGCAAGCCCAGGTTTCACGGGTGGGAAATTAACATCCATCTCGTGATGGGAGCCACTGTGAGGTCACATTGCAAAGCCCCTGAATACAAAGCAGAGTAAGTGTGGCTATTTTTCCAAACATTCTACCCCAGGAAATTTGCTAGGGATTTGGGAATAAGTTCTTTTCTTTTAAAATTTTTACACAAGAAGAGATAGGTTCTTTTCCTCCAATTTTCTTGAGAGGATGTCGGATTTAAACCTACAACAGCTAACTCAATGTCAGCAAAGTAGAAAGTCTATAACACAGAAGAAGTCCAGAGAAACAAAGGAGGTGCACTCCATGAAGCTAACTCTAGTCCATCCTTCTTCCCACCCCTCCCTGGCCTCCATCATCCCTAGACAATGACTGCTCTGTTTTCTGTCACAATAGGTTAGCTTCAATTTTTTATATATGTTACTATACAGCATGCACTCTTTTTGTCTGGCTTGTTTCCCAGCACACTTATTTTGATATTTTCATATGTCTCAATAGTTTATTTTTATTTCTGAGTAGTATGCCAACACACATCACAGTTGGTTGACCCTTTTGCCTGTTGAAAGACAGGTCATTTGCAATTTCAGGCTACTACAAATACAACTCTATGAACATTTGTACATGTCTTTGTACAGACATATGCATTGATTTACCTTGGGCATATCCTGGAGTAGAATGGCTGGGTCATACGGCAGGTGTATTCTTTCTTCATCAACTAAAATAGCAACTATTCACTATATGGATCACATACAGAAGAACATACTCAGAACTGTAGATATAAGAAAGAATAAAGAAATAATACTAACACCTACCAAAAATAAAAGAATTAAAATGCCATATGATTGTTTAATTACTTTTTAAAATAGCTTTTTCTAAGTATGTTTTCGTTTAAATAAGTGGTCTCTACCATTTAGAAACTGTACAAGAGCTGTTATTACATTAAACTTATGAGTCATTCTTTTAGTCCCTTTTTATTGACCAGAACAATTTCTACTTTACAATTTTTTTTATAGTCAGATAGTTCCTTTATCAATACCGGAAATAAGAATTTTATGTTAAATACAAAGAAATGCACTGAAAAATAGCTTGCATTTTATATAGAGAGATATGCCAATTTTTTTCCCTGGCTAGACATCATTGAAAGTACACATAGTTACTTTATCCAGTCAGTCTGCCAGTTAGATCAACCGTGTATCATTTCAGCCTGATATGGACAGAAACCATTTCTGTCTACTTTCTTCAAGGCTACTTTCTTCTCTTTAACTTACTCCTCTTTGGCCAAAAACTCACATTCTTTCTCATACTTTCCTAAAGGCTAATTTTATCCTCTTTTTTACATGGTCAAGCATCTCTTATAATTGGTTTGGCAGAAAGAGAAGAAATTTTTTCCTGATTTCACTTAATAAAGAGAACTGTGGGAAAGCTACAAGTCTTCAACTTAAAATGAGTTTTATTATTGGGATGCCTGGGTGGCCCAGTTGGTTAAGCAACTGCCTTTGGCTCAAGTCATGATTCCAGGGTCCTGGAATCGAGTCCTGCATCAGGCTCCCTGCTCAGTGGGAACCCTACTTCTCCCTCTGCCCGTTCTGTCTGCTCTCTCTGCCACTTCCCTTGCTTGGGGTCACTCTCTCTCTCTCTGACAAATAAATAAATAAATAAAGTCTTTTAAAAAATATGTTTTATTATTTATGCATTTGATAGAAGCTCATTTGTGAGCATTTTGAAAATTCATAATGTTTGAAGAAAGTAAGGAAAAGAAATACATAATTTTACCACCCAGGGATAAAAGTCATTAACATTTAGAATATTCAGTTCTAGTATAAGAAGCCTAATATGATTTTTGACCACAGTTGTTTCTATGATTTGTTTCTATTCTAGCCCATCTAGGTGCTCACCAGATGGAGAAACTCCATGAATCATGTTTCCTCCAGTGTCAAATTTACCAACTGGCAATATCATCACAGCTCTTCTGAGCCCTTCCACCATGTTATGGTGTGTTTCTTGATGTCTGCGCAACTGCATCACTTTCCTTTGCTCCCTTAAACCACCCATAGCCCCTCTTAGGTAATCAAAGAAAGAAGTTATTAGAAACTTCCAAGTGGACTCAATCTATCAATTGTTATTGGTTTTTAGATAATTGAAGATTAAAGATACATTCAGGGAACTAAGAGGCTTCAATGGTGCAACCTGGTATAAGACAGGATAGGATTCACTGGTGTGAGAGAAAATAGTATCAGAGCACTGAGTATATTTCTCTCACCCACCCCCTTCTTCTAGTAACAGACCCAGGTCTAGACAATCATAATGGTGCTTCTGTGTACCCACAAGTTGAAGGATGGAGGCAGAACTGAGAGCAGAGGTTGAAGGGAAGTTTTCAAGTTCTACTCCTGCCACCATGGCACCCTGACTTGTAATGGCCCAAAGGCAGGCATCAGAGGTAAGGAGTTGACAAAGACATGTGTGAATAGATTGATAAGTAGCCTTGGGCACATACTTTTCTCTCTTCTTCAACTCTAAGCACCGAAAGGGAAGCATTCTTCAAATAGTTTCCCTGAGAATCTCAAAGGTGAAGCCCTGGCCATAGACGCGGGATCTGGCACTTTTTTCTCAGGGTTTATCCCTTCTTCTTTCTTAGAATTACCGGGAGGAGTACAGTATTTACCTGGTTTCAGCCTTTGTCCAATACATATTATCAGACGGAGAAGCCGAAAAGCCTTAAAAAACCCATGCTTATGGGCCCAAATATCTATAGACTTGAGGAGTACAACTACTATAAATGAAGAACTACAATACATGTCACAGGAGTCGTAATTAGTGGAATTTTCAAATCAAAAATTTAGAATAAGTCCTATCCAATATAGGCAAAACTATCAGCAATATTAATGATATGAAGTAGATATGAGACAATAAAAGAAGAAACAAGAGGAAATGTTTTATCTGAAAAACGTAATAGTTGAAAAAAGTTAATTTGGAGTAAAATAGTGCAGCCACTATGGAAAACAGGATGGCAGCTCCTCAAAAATTAAAAACAGAACTCCATATGCTCCAGCAATTCCACTTCTGGGCACATACCCAAAAGAATTAAAAACAGGGTCCTGAAAAGATATTTATACACCTATGTTTATAGCAGCATTATTCACAATAGCCAAAAAGTGGAAGCAAATCAAGAGACCATCAGCAGATGAATAGATAAACAAAATGTGGTGTATATAAACAATGGAATATTATTTAGCCTTAAAGAGAAAAGATTACCTGTAGCTTTGTAATAATTTTTGAAATCAGGGAGTTTTAGACTCTAACTTTGTTCCTCTTTTTTTTCTTTTTTTTTCAGATTTATTTATTTGTTTGAGAGAGAGAGCAGAGAAAGGGGCAGAGAGAAAGGGAGAGAGAGAATCTCAAGCAGACTCTCCGCTGAGTATGGAGCCCGACACAGGACTCAGTCCCACAACCCTGAGATCATGACCTAAGCTGAAACCAAGAGTCAGATGCTTAACTGACTGAGCCATCCAAGCACCCCTCTTCCTCTTTTTCACAATTATGATAATTTGGGCTATTTGGAGTCCTTCGAAATTCTATATGAATATTAGGATACATTTTTCTATTTCCATACACCAAAAAATGCTACTGGGATTTTGATAGGGACTGTATTAAATCTATAGACAACACAGGCATTTTTTTTTAAAGATTTTATTTATTTATTTGACAGAGAGAGAGACAGCCAGCGAGAGAGGGAACACAAGCGGGGGGAGTGGGAGAGGAAGAAGCAGGCTTCCAGTGGAGCAGGGAGCCCGATGTGGGGCTCGATCCCAGGACCCCGGGATCATGCCCTGAGCCGAAGACAGACGCTTAATGACTGAGCCACCCAGGCGCCCCAACACAGGCATTTTTAAGACCAAACAATCTTGGGGCGCCTGGGTGGCACAGCGGTTAAGCATCTGCCTTCAGCTCAGGGGGTGATCCCAGTGTTGTGGGATCGAGCCCCACATCAGGCTCCTCTGCTATGAGCCTGCTTCTTCCTCTCCCACTCCCTCTGCCTTGTTCCCTCTCTCGCTGGCTGTCTCTCTCTCTGTCAAATAAATAAATAAAATCTTAAAAAAAAAAAAAAGACCAAACAATCTTGATTCTAAAACTTCATAAGTTATTTGCAAGACAGGAGAATTATAATTCTATTTTGTTTGTGAACATAGATGTAAATGTTAAAATCAGTAAAATTAAAATATTAAATATTAAAAGAATATTAACTAATAAAATTCAACAGTATGAAAAAAATCAAGATTAGTAGAATTTATGCCCCAAATATAAGGAAATAATATTGGAATATATAAGAATTTTTTCACATTAATAAGCAATAAGACAGGAAACCAATAGAAAATCGGCAAAATCTATAAACAGGCAGTTTCAAGAAATGGAATCTCCAAAAAGATAGCAAGCATGCAAAGAGATGCTCAAACACTTAAGTAATAAAATAAATAAATAAATAAACCAAAATGAGATATCATCCGCCAATATGACAGAAAACCAAAAAGCTGGATAATGACAAGTGTTAGTAGAGATGTGGCTACATAGGATCCCATGCACTGCTTATAGATGTGTGGCCTGGAAACCATTCCGTAGAAGAAATTGGTAGCACTCATTCAAATGAGGTAGCCTATATACCATGACCCAGCATATCCACTCCTGGTTATGTAGCTCAAAGCAATTCTCATATGGACTCATAAGGGGCCACATGTGAGGATAAACATGGTAACATTGTTTGCAACAATGTGGAATGGAAACCAATCTCGGTGGCCTCCTAATGTGGTGCAATTAGAAAAAAAATGGATGATATGCACATATAGCAACATGGATACATTGAAACGTAGTACACCTTAAAAAACTGAAATGAAATTTAAGGCATAATACAATTGTGCAAATTATAATATATTCAATACACACAAAACATCATTACATACATTATAAAAACACTTACCAAAAACCTTAAAAAATGCATTTGTCAAACACATTAAAATGATTGCCCATGAAAAGGAGGAATGGGAGTGGGGAATGGGGAAAACAGGAATACAGAACAAACAAACCAATAAAAAAGACCATTGATGATTGTGTACTGAGAACTATGCCTTATGTTTAACACAACCTCCCGCAGCTCAGAACAAGAGCAACAACAAAGTCACAAATGGAGGCGAGAGAGGGCCTTATGCCCATGTTTTAAGACGTTAATAAAGAGAATAATAACGAAAGAGGAGGATCCAGAGAAGACTTTTTTTTTTCACATTAGCAGGTACTTATAAACATTGGAATGTAAAAGGGGACAATTCATTAAAGAAGCAAAATGAAATATATCAGACAGGGAAATGATCTATTTGGGAAGAAAAAGTTCCATGAAGTTTGGTAATGCTGAGGTCAATGGTAAAGATGCACAGTTAGCTTTAGGGGCGGAGAGATGCCCTTTATCATGGGACGGAAGAGGAAGGCAGTACCTTGGAGGCAAATGCAGATGAGGGGGTCAGCTGGTCTTGCTCTGAGTGGTGGAGGAAGTATGTCAGCGTTGACTAACGAATGGCCATTGAAGGACGGGTGGGAGGGAGAGGAAATAGAAGAGCAGTAGGTTATTTTTCTCAGGGCTTGATTTGCAACCTCTCTCTAACTCTCCCAGTTTCCCCATCTCCTACATGTTTACTTTCTACCCTGATGCTCAAGTCAAAACACCTGAGAATCAACGTTCATTTCTCTCTTCCCTTAGTTCCCACATTCCTGGGGTTAATGCGTCCTAGTGGCACTGCCTCCAAAATAGAGCCCCAATTCATGCATGCTTGTCCATCTCTACGAAAACTATTTTTTCCCAAATTGTGTCATTTCTTGGATTGATTATCTCATTAGTCCCTTTTATCCTGCTTACCCTTTGGTTGTCAAGATGCATTCCTAATCCTTAGACAAAGTTATCTTTTGAAATGCAAATCAAATCTTACCATTCCTCTATTAAGATCCTCTAAAAACTTTCCATTATTCTTACAATGAAACCCAAATTTCTACTATGGTCTCAAGGCCCTTGCCTACTATTCCAACCAAATATTTTACTATTTCCTCTACCTTTTTCCCACCTTCCAGCTACACTGGCTTCCTGTCTGTTTTTCAGACACCCCAGCCTCATTTATACTACATTTTTGCATATCCTGTCCTTCTGTTTGGAGTACTCTTCCTATGTTCTTTGTCTTACTGATTTCTTCCTACCTTGAGAAGTCAGTTCCAAACCCATCTCTTTGAAGAAGTCTCCCATGCACACATTTTCTAAAGTCACCCCTCCCCCAGAGACTTGCTTCACATCATCTTACTTTATAATCTTCAAAGCAATGATCACTTTTGGACCTTGTCTTATAAATGTGCTTGTTTGTTTTATGTTCCCCACACTAAACTGTAAGCCCCACAATAATTGGGTTATTTTCTTGTCTCACTACTCTATCCCTGAGACCTAGAAGAGGGCTTTTCACAGAGTTAACACCCAGAAACATTTACTGTTGCTGAAGGAACAATGTTGGAATTACAAATTCAAGGGCCCAGTGGAATTTGAACACATTTAGCAAAAAAGAAACAAGCTGGATGGTGGGAAAGATTAAGGTGGGCCTATTTTTGCTGGTGATACAGCTGAGAAGCCTTAATGGTGAAAATGACAGCATGAAAGTTTTAGTTTTCTCATCAATGTAATAGAGATGGTGTCAGGAATAAAACAGAACAAAGCATTCAAAACACTTAACACAAATCCTGATCCCAGTAAAAGTTAGCATTATTGTTGTTGTTGTTGTTATTATATCTAAGCTTTACTTAATAGACTGTATACAGTTGGAGATACAGTCTATTGAACTTCCTTTCATCTATAGTATTTTGTGATTCTTTGCTTATGTTCTTAAGGGATCACCTTTATGTCTATTATAGTAAGTATCAGTCAAACCTTGCCCAGAATCTTATTTCTAGAGCCTCAAAAGATTTATATTTAACATCGTATTGAATGAAACGCACCAGTAATTCCCAATGAAAATAAAAGCTCACCTTTGTAACATTCTCCCTCTCTTCTTCACTCTTACAACTTCAACTAACCATAGTTTTGCTTCACATTCTTTTACCCTTAATCCCCTGGCAGCAAATACGGTTTGTTCACGCTTGTTCATTTCAAATAGTTTCTTTCCTTTAGAATTTGCTCTTCTCTGGTTTCTATTCTTATATTTTTCTTGGTTTCTTGTCTTGTGAAATTGCAACAAACATAATCACTGCCTTTGTGGTGAGAACATTATTTGTAACAGATGGTAGGTTTTCAAAATCTGAATCATTTAAACTTGGAGACACTGGAAAAGGTAGTCAAAAGTGGGCTCTGCCTAAGACTGAAAAAGAAAGGTCATTTTTTTTTCCAGATAATTTAATTCTTATAAACAAAGTTACTGACTGCTAGCCGAGTCAAGGAGAGCATGTAGAAAGGCATGGGAATTCATTTGTCTCTCTCAATTAGTTAATGGGTTTTGAACATTAGTCATTAGGTTTCTCTACTTTAATTAATTTAAGTAATTTATATAATGAAATTTCTGTACATAAAATATTCCTAATAAGCATTTCATCATGTATCCCAGAAGTATTTCAAGTAAATTAGTTCACATAATTCGGCTGTGCTTCGGGAAGGAGGTAGTGGGAGTTGGAAGCTGTGAGGCACTGCACTGAGAGGGCGAAGCAAAAAAGTGCCACGAGGGAAAACTAGCCCAAGTCCCTCTGATGGTTACAATTCACCAGGCAAAGGACTGGACACCCAATGAGGTTTATGAAACATTTAATTTATACTAAATCCATCTTTGTCACTCTATAAGTTTTGCAACTTTGCCTAGTAATTATCCTCTAGTAACTACTAGTAGGTATGTTTTTTAAACTAATTATAGGATGCTTGAAATCAGACACCATTTTTTTCACTATCTCATTAATCTTTAGTATTAGATGAGTTATCAAGATGCCTATAAAGACATGCCCTGAATGAAAGTTGTGGCTACCTCTAGCAATGGAAACTGGAATGGGGGTCCTTTCCACATTTTCTGTATTTTTTATTGTGTTTAACTTTTAATTTTGAGTTCATTTAGACTTACAGTAGGGTAGAGAGAGTTCTTCAATGCCCTTCACTCACCATCCTGTAATGTTAACATCTTACATGACAATATCACAATTATCAAAACTAAGATAACATTAGTATAATACTATTAGATGAACTGCAGACTTTATTCNTCTTTTTTTTTTTTTTTTTTTTTTTTTGGTGATTCTGTACCAAGATCTAATCTAGGATCCTCCGTTGTATTTACTTGTCATGTCTCCTTAATCACCCTCAAACTGTGATGATTCTTCAGTTTTTAATTGTCTTCAGTGACCTTGAATTTGAAAAGTATAGGCCACTTATTTTTTAGACTATCTTTCAATTTGGATTTTCTAATATGTTTCTCATGATTAGACACAGGTTACATATAATTGGGAAGAATGTCACAAATGTAATATTTTGTACCCTTTACATCTTTTCAAAGGGCACATGATGTCAATATCTCTTATTTCTGGCAATTGTAAACTTGATCTCTTGGTCAAGTGGAGTCTGCTGAGTTTCTCCACTATAAAGTTACTAATTATCCTTTGAAATTAATAAATATATTTTTTTGGACAATTCCTTTGAGACTATGCAACACAACTTTACCCACTAATCTTAGCTATCATTGGTGGATCTTGCTTGAAACAATTATTACTGTGATGTTCTAATGATGATTTTTTTCAATTTCCCTCAGTCTTTCTACATTTACTAATTAGAATTATTTCTCTGTAAAGAAGAGTTATGCCTTCTCTCCCATGTATGAATGTATGTATGATTTTATTTAGAATGAGATGTATGCATTTATATCATATAAATTCAAAGAATTATTTTATTATTTGGGTTAATATCCATTATTAGTAGTAGTATTATGATTACTATCTAGTCAAACTGTGCTAGCTTGGCTCTCATGCCCTTTCATATGTTTTATTTATTTATTTATTTATTTATTTATTTATTTATTTATTGTCACGGCCTTCTTTTTTGGCACTATAATATGTTGTAGGTTCATCTTGTATATTTTATGCCCTGGCCCTGGAATCCACCTCTCCTCCAAGGAGTCCCGATTCCTTTTATTAGATAATGGTTTATAGAAACCAATATCTGAGCAGTAGGGGTGCTCATTGTTACTGAGCTATCACTACTTCTAGGCTCTCTTAGTAAACAAAACTAGGAAGATATACATACATATAGATATAGATATATATGCCATGCACAGAGACACATCTATGTTTATACTTATAGTTAGTTCCTACTGGCATCTCCTACTCTCATTCAACACCATTCTAATATTCCTTCCTTCATTATTTGTAGCTTCTTTCTCTAACAGAAATATTACTCTCATTTTCTAAAATATATTTATTTATTTGATCAACCCTAGTAAATTTATAAAGTATTTTCAAAAAAATGTTTTTAAAGATTTATTTATTTATTTGACAGAAAGAGTGCATGTGGGGAGGAGGGGGAGAGAGAATCTCGAGCAGACTCCCTACTGAATGCAAAGTCCAACACGGGCTCCATCTCAGGACCCTGAGATAATGACCTGAGCAGAAATCAAGAGTCAGATGCTTAACTGACTGAGCCACCCAGGAGCCCCAGTAGTTTCAAAATTGTTAACTCATATCCATCTGAGAACCAAATTTGTCAATTAGGATACAGTTTGTGTACATACAGTTTCATTTAGCCTTACTGTACCAAGTCAAAACATAATTAGAAAGCTTTCTTTTTAACTTATAAATTTTTCTTTGTTTTCTGGTATAGCTCTAGGTAGAAAACCAATGCTTTATGGGTCAACAATTAATAAACCTATACAAAACCCACTGACTCATTTGGTCCATGCTAACATAATCCTAATGGTCTTATTCTACAATTTTCTATTTTAGGACAGCTCTGAATTAGCTGCTCTCTTCTTTAATACCCTGAAGGAATCTGAATCTGTCACAGATTAGCTCTAGAAGAATCTCCACCTCTTAGGAATGAAAAATGCATTGTTTTTATTTAGATCCAGATTTGTCCGACATAGGTTGAAATGAACAGAACGGCCAACTTTTCATTTATGGCAGTGGTTCTCAAAGCGTGGACACTGGACCAAGAGCATTAGCATTACCTGAACACTTGTTAGAAATGCAAATTCTCAGGCCCCACACTAGACCTACTACATCAGAAAATTTGGAGGTAGATCTTACATTCTACATTTTAACAAATCTTCCAGGGTATTCTGATACATACTGAAGTCTAAGAAACTTTGGTGTACCCACTAATCCAATCTCTTTAGGATACTTTGGGTTAGTGAGGATTTGGGGTCAATTTAGAGCTAGAGTCAATTTCTGATCCTTATGGCTCTTTACCATCTAGACGAGTGTAGATATAAACCTGCATATCCTTTTGGAAAACATCAATTCAAAGGTTTTCCAAACTTGAAGCAGAATCACAGAATCTCTCAGTGGTAGCTGTAGTGTAGATTTGTGCTTCTTAAACTAAAGTGTGAATGTATCACCCACAGGTCTTGTCAAAAGCTAATTCTAATTCACTAGGTTTGGGATGGGGCCTGAGGCTCTGGTATCTGACAATCCCCCGTGTGATGCCAATGCTGTGGGTCTCTTCATATCTGCTCTTCTGGTATTCTAATCTCTCAGCAATATCTTCAGAAATTAGACAATTATGATGATGCCCCTGATTACCTCCACCTTATTTTATCTTTGAACAGCTCTGGTCATTATTTATTGCTCCTGTCATGCCACATCTTACACCCAAATTTCTCAAACTTCTGGTTTCACATTTATCTTTGGACTTTAACCATCAAGAGTCAGATGAAATGTTACAGAAGATTGAAAGTATATAAAAATTTGGGGCACCTGGGTGGCTCAGTTGGTTGAGCGTCTAATTTCGGCTCAGGTCCTGGGATGGGCCCTGGGTTCTGAGATCAGTGGGGAGTCTGCTACTTCTTTGCCCTCTGCCCCTCCCCCTGCTCATGCTCTCTCACTCTCAAAAAAATCTTGAAAAAAAAAGTATATCAAAATTAGATGAAAGCATTCAGTTACTCAAAATTACAAAGGCTCATCAGTGGGGTGAGATTTTAATGTAAAATTTCTAGAAGGTAGTCCCCTACTTAGGAATTGTATATTGAAAGATGGCAGGCACTGGTAGGCAGGCCAGGAACACCTAGGAGGACAAAAATTTATAGCGTTAACTCATCCAAAACCAAGCATTCTTTGGAAATAATAGAGACACTGGTACAAATGCATCAAAAAACAAATTGGGCATTGTTATTTGGCAGTTACATGGCTAGATTGGTAGGAGATGACTTGACATTCAAGACTAAATTCTGCTTCCGCAATGTATCCCTAATTATCTTCATTTCACCCAGTATTGATCATATCCTCTGTTAATAACACTGTGCATCAGAATTCACCTCTGATTATAAAACACAACTGTGAGCTCCCTAAGATCTTAAAACTCCAAGTATGGCCCACAGACCAGCAACAGCAGCTGCAAGCTTGTTAGAAATGCAGAAGTTCACATTCTACCCTATATCAACTAAGTTAAAATTTGAATTTTAATAGAATTCTTTAGTTAATTAAAATGTCCATTAGAATATGAAAAGCACGGCTTAAAGAGAAAAGGAAAGTGACTTACTCATTTTAATATCCTCACTTTAGAGTTCGGCAAAGAGTAGGGCCCCTTCAGAGCAATTCTTGAAAGGTATGGAATGAGTTGACCAATATCATTTAAATTTCTATAAATGAATAAATCTATTTAAAATTAATGGCAAGCCCTAAGATAGGGACCAGGTAGTCAAACTAAGAGTATTAATGGAGCAACACAGACACATTCAAACATAATTTTCTAAAAACTCTGTGAAGGGCTAGTAACACAAACACAATATGTGGATCATGAACTTTGAAGCTCTGCTTTGCAATTGACCCTGTCATAGGAGATAGGTAAGCGGCAATATTGCATGATTGATTTATGTACTACAGAACAGTTATCAGCCCAAAGATATTTGCAAAAGTCTGATGTGTTCTTTTAACAGAATAATATGATATCATCAAAATTTTTAAAATAATAATTATAATCATAATGTTCAAAGAAATGTATTGGGTACTCACTATGTTTTACAGGAATTATTTCATTAACTTTTACAGTCCTATTATGAAGTAGGTACTACTGTCCTTATTTTACAGATAGAAAAACAGATTTATAAAAGCTCACTTATTGAAGAGCCACTAGCTGAATTCACGTTTGACTGATTTCACAGACTCAGTTCTTAACTACTACAACACGCAAATGTTAGCTGAGAAAATATGATGTCTTTGTAACTACATGTGCGTTCAGAAGAAGGAGCATGAACTCTGACATGCAATAAGCCTCCTTCCGAGCCCTAACGTATGCACCAGCAATGTGGGTGTCGGCAAATTATTTAACCTGTCTCAAAATTTCTTCAACTCGGGCTAATAACATCTACTGACCTGTAGAGTTTTTGTAAAGATTAATCACTTGTAATAGAGGCTGAATTCGGGAAAACTATTTTTGTTATTCCTTCTTATTATTAATAATGTCATAGTAAATAGCTGTATCTCCAAGTCAATGTTAAAGGCCATGGAGTGAAAGGATACGATAGGAGATGACTAATGTGATGAGAAATCCAGCCGGATGAAAGGACTTTCAGGGGGAGCTCTTGGTCATTTCTCATTTCTACCAACAGTAACATAAGAAAGCAAAAGCAATGCACTAAATAAGTAGACCCAGCTGCTGTTTATAACCCAAAGCATTTCAGCAAGCAACATATTCCTTCAGCTCAATCCCCTCTCCTTAACCCCCAATCATAATGACCCGCAGTGCCATATTTTACACAAGGATGTAGTTCATGAAAAGTAATATAAGCCATATTTACATTGAATTGGTACTTACCAAAAATAAACAACTAACTCTGATGAATTAACATATTTCCCTTTTTGTTCCAAAGTATACATTTGGAAAAGCCAGGGCTATTCCCATTGAGTTAAATAGAGGACTATAAAATGGGTGACTTTTTGAGCCTTGACTTGTTTAATATACTATACATTAAAAACTTCTGAAGTCAAAGATTGCAATATGTAGGACTCAGCAAGTGTACGAAATTGTTTGTTGGTTTGTTTAGCTGCCCTTTAGACATGCTGTTCTGATTTATAATGTATTTATAATGTATTAAAAGGACAAAGAACAGAGGGGCGCCTGGGTGGCACGGCGGTTAAGCGTCTGCCTTCGGCTCAGGGCGTGATCCCGGCGTTCTCGGATCGAGCCCCACATCAGGCTCCTCTGCTAGGAGCCTGCTTCTTCCTCTCCCACTCCCCCTGCTTGTGTTCCCTCTCTCACTGGCTGTCTCTATCTCTGTCAAATAAATAAAAATTAAAAAAAAAAAAGATTTAAAAGGACAAAGAACAGAAAGTAGACTACATGGTAAAATTAATTGCCAGCCGAGCTAGCAAGCTCTGTTCAATACTAGTATTTTGTTCTAGGATATGCATGCATATAAAAAGTGTACCAGAATGGGAAATGGAAGAAAAGGAAAAGTCAGTGGTACCAAAAGCTACACAGCAAAGAAAACAAAACAAATTTAATATGATCTTTTTCATTTGACACTGGTAAATATAGAGTCATTTTTAATAGGGTTGTGTGAACCGGACTTATACCATCTTGAACAAATCCTCCCTGATGATTACCCTATGACCTAAACCTTCTGGAGTACAGACCCCCCACACACACAATTTTTTTTTTGTTGTTTAATTACATCCTTAAGTATCCACTTGGGGCATAACATCCTTGATCTGCCCTCAAGCTACCATTAAGTTTCTCAAACATCCCCCTACCACCACCTCCTGGTCTCTCAGCAGTACCTCCAGCCTCTAGGGCTATAAAAGCAGGTATTAGGGAAGTGAGGTTGCAGACATTTACTCCTCTGGAAGCTTCCCAAGACACACTCTGTACATAAGTTCTCCTAATAAACTATTTCTTGTCTAGCTGGACTTGTCAGCCTTTTTCTTTGGTCTTACGTTCCTCTGGCCTTTGGAGATTGTTTTGCATAGACCTCTCTTGCATGGAATAATGATGGTCAACTCTGGAGCCAGCCTGCCTGAGTTCAGTGCCTGATCCATTTATTCTCTAGCTGTGTGACAGGGGGAGTTGGGGTGGGGAGGAATCAGATTCCTCATCTATAAAATTAGGCTTCCTGATACCTACTGCAATAGGGCTTAGCTGTTTATATTTTTTTCTTTTTCTATTTAAATTCAATTAGCCAAAATATAGTACATCGTTAGTTTCAGATGTAGAGTTCAGTAGTTCATCAGTTGCATATAACACCCAGTGCTCGTCATATCATATCACGTTCTCTCTTTAATACCCATCACCTAATTACCCCATCCACCCACCTACCTCCCCTCCAGCAGCCCTGTTTGTTTCCTATAGTTAAGAGTCTCTCATGGTTTTTCTCCCTCTCTGATGACTTCCCATTCTGTTTTCCCCCCCTTCACCTACATTCCTCTGCCCTGTTTCTTATGTTCCACACATAGCATCAGGGAAATACTAATCAAAACCACAATGAGATACCACCTCACACCAGTCAGAGCGACTAAAATGAACAAGTCAGGAAACAACAAATGTTGGCAAGGAATCAGAGAAAGGGGAACCCTCTTACACTGCTGGTGGGAATGCAAGATGGTATAATCACTCTGGAAAACAGTATGGAGGTTCCTCAAAAAGTTAAAAATAGAACTACCCTACAACCCAGCAATTGCACTACTGGGTATTGACGCCAAAGATACAAATGTAGTGATCTGAAGGAGCACCTGCACCCCAGTGTTCATAGCAGCAATGTCCACAATAGCCAAACTGTAGAGAGAGCCAAGATGCCCTTCAACAGATGAACTGATAAGGAAGATGTGGTTCATATATATAATGGAATATTACTCAGCCATCCGAAAGGATGAATATTTACCATTTACATTGACGTGGTTGGAACTGGAGGGTATTATGCTGAGGGCTTAGCTGTTTAAATGATGCTTCTTCAAAGAAGACTTTCTGATTCCCTTGATAAATATAGCATTTGAGCATTACTCTCTACCCAGCCTTAGTTTTTCCTTCATCACCTGGTACTTAACTATTACCTGATACTACATTAAATAAACAATATTTGTTTTATTATTCTTGCTCTCAAATGCAAGCCAAATGAGGGCAGAGATATTTTTCCTCCCTACTCTATGCTCAGCACCTAACAAATGACACAGCACACAATAAATGTTAGTAATTAATTGTTATTAAAGACAAATGGATTTATTTGTAAAATATTTGCTTATATTTTACAAACCACAAAATATTTGTTCATTCACTGAAAACTATCTTTCTCCTTAAAAATTTAATTCATTATTTTGAATTGATGAAGAATAAAAAGAAAGCTATCAATTTTAGACAATTGAATTATGTTCTGAACTGATTTTCCTCTCTTACCTGTACGGTATTTTCATTTTAGCAGTAAACATATCTAAGGGGCATGAACGGAACTGGTTCAAACAAAATACCAAAGACATCTTTCTCCAACTTTCCATTGAGGTTCATTTGGTTATAAGCAATAACAAAAAACCTACGATAGTTTATCTAAGAATAAAGATAAAAGAGTGCAGGCTGTTCATTGGAAGGAGACTGGAATATCTCCCAGATTCTTAATAATAGCTGCCACTTGTAGGTGCCCATTTTGTTCCGGGCACCATTCTAAGTTCTTAATGTAATTACCTTACTGCATTCTCCCATAGTCTCTGTAAGGTATTTACAGCTATAATATGCATTTTGTAGATCAATAAACTGTTATATAAGCCTCCCAAGGTCACACATTAGTAAGTGACAGATCTGGGATTCAAACCTAGACAGCCCGACTCTTGACCCTGTGCCCTTATCTACTCTGCCATACTGCATCCCAGATGCTCATGAATAGTGCATGGCCAGGCTTCAGGAAGGGTATGTACTTCAGTAGCTCCAGGTGTCTCATGGTATTTCTAGGGTCCTGACATGAAGATGACTCATTCTAGTGACTGTCAATTTCAAATTCTTAGGAAAAAGAAATAATTGCCTTCGATGTCTGCCCTGCATTAATAAACACAAACCATTGGCTTAGGGACATGAAATATAGACGTGGCATTGCAGGGTTAACTCTTGTGATATAAAGCCTTTCTGAGACAAAAGATAATTATTGTAAATTCCAAGAATTATTTAATATATAAGATGAGAAATATGAGGGATGTAGTCTACGGATTTAGACAAACATTAATAAACAGAGGAAAAAATACATTCTGCTTAATTTTGTGACAACATTAACTGCTATATATTATAACTCCCATTTCATAGGTGAGAAAACTGGGAGCAGGTTAATTCATACCCAAAGCTAAAGAGTTAATAAATCACAAAGCCAGGCTTTTACACGCATCTATTTGATGCTGGATGGCAGGATTCTTATCTCATGTAGTTGAAGAATGGATCTGACAGACACCAAAGGGTGAAGTGCCGTGAAAGTTTATTAAGTGAAGGTGAGAACATAAAGGAAAGAAAAAAGCTCTCTAGAGTGAGAGGGATCCCAAACGGGTTGCCACTGTGGGCTTTCACAGGTAGTCTTTTATTGAAAACTGCCTAGGGAACTTAAATCTTCTTGACATCTTTACCACTGATAGTGCTGTGTTTACTTTTTCTTTGAAGTTTGGTCATTTTCAGTGGTCCAGCTGTAGCCATTTTGGGGTATCTCATCTTTGACATTTAAGACAAATGAGGTAATCTCGTTAGTCTCATTATATTCTCTTATCTCTGGTTTTGTATGCCTCAGCATTTTTCCACATCTGGGATTTCTGGGAGCCTGAACACATAGCCCCCTGCATGAGCCTAGTCATGTAGACCCTACCTATCTCTCCCTACTAGCCCCACCTGTCCCTTACTCAAATAGACTCCAAAGTCCATGCTTGCTTTATTACACTATAATCCCTCTTTTTTGGTTGGCTAAAAATTGATCACAAGGAATGGAAATGGAGCATAAAGATGGAGCATTTATAAGAAAATTTTAATAATCTTTGTGGCCTGTAATGACAATACGCAAGAGGTATGTAAAAATTTTAAGAGCTTTCCTCTTATTTGTCTAAAAAATTCAAAATACTCTTCAAATGGAACATCATATAATTTTCAAGCTCTACATTAATTTGATTCAAGTCCATTCAATAACTCTATAGCCAGTTAATAAAGTAAGAACTGACTCAATAGAGTATGAAAGAAGGAAGATATATGAAAAGTTATTGAAACAAATGACTAGTGGGAAAAGCTCAAGAGACCGTACAACATATACCGTTCATAAACTGTATTTCTATTTGAGATACCAGAATGACAAACCATCATTGCTGAAGTTGGCTGTATCAAAATCTTATTGATTTCTTAATTTGAAATGGAAGCATAATCTGTTAAGAAACTTATTTTAATGAGAGATAGTGGGGGGAGGGAGTTAATTCTCTACCTTTCTCTCTCTCCAAGTATTAAAGCAATTAAAGATAAACATTAGAAAAAGTTAAGGATCAAACTCCCAGCTGCATTGTCAGTGAAACTGAGTTACTTATAACAAATTCAACCTGAGGTAGAAAATGGCCTCTCTACTCCTATCGCTTTACTTGAAATTATTCATCCAGTCCCAGGCAGCTGTTGGACATGAAGACTCCCAACGCTCCACCTCCCCCTCCAAAAAACCTGTAAAGGAAGTTTATACACGGGGTTTACAAGAAAAAACAGAGGGGCCCCGTGCCACCTGCTGACAATGACATTTCCTATGTCACACTGATAAAATTATCGAGAGCTCCTTCCACCAGGAGATAACTCATTAAAGAGGAGCCAAGATGGCTGGAACATTTATTATCACTGGTTCTAGGTGAAGAGAAGTTACTAACTTTTGTCCCATCAAGATAATTCAGTAATGTTTCTAGCCAGTCATCTATCCATCTATCCATGTACATATCTATGTAGCTACAAATACATCTATATATCTAGCAATCTGTATATCTAGGAATCTCTATTTGTCTATCTATGTATCTATCATCTATTTATCATAAAAAAATCTCTAGTCCTAAAAGTAGTGCATGGATGATTTTATGTACCAAAGTTATTTTTCAGATATACAATCATTATGACCAAATATTAAAAATACTAACTAGAAACATGTACTTGGAGATAAATATCATAAGCAAAAATTTTAGGCTTGGATTTCAGGGACTTCAAACCTTCATTTGCTGAACATAAAATCTATGCTGTCGCCATTCAGAGCAGGTGTAAATTATTCCAGGTACTATCCCTTTCAAATGTTTGGTAATTTATGAATTTCATTTAGAAGTGAAAATCGTCCACCCTGGGAAGAAGGAAGTGCATGACAAAGTAATTAGTATGAAATTGACCTCCTAGGGTCCCCAACTCATTTCAAATGAATATTTTAATATCACATTAAATAATAAGCACAATGCCTTACAAATTTAAAAATACATGAAACGTTAATAAGATGGGATAGATGTTCTCTGCTATGAGTTACTGAACAATGCATGTATGTGTTGAAAAAACAAGATGCTATAAGCACATGACAAAGACCAAAGCTGAGAGTCTCCTAAACTCGTAAACAATACCTCACAATTTTCCTTAAACTGGGCATCAAAGTAGAGATGAAGGGCAAAAGGTGCTTAAAGAGAACTGATTAGACTTTGTATTATTGTCATTGTTGCTTAAGATACCCCAAATTCTGTCTCTGTGGTGATTCTTTCTCTCTCTCTCTCCCTCCCAGCCTTCCCCCACTCAGTCTCTTTGTTGAATCTATAACACTACATCAAAAACTAATGATGTACTATATGCTGGCTAATTGAACACAATAACAAAAAATTAATTAATTAATTGAAAAAAATTTATATTGAAAAGAATCTATAACATTCAAGATTTTTTCTGGACTCCCAAAATTTTGTCATAAGATTGCAGGGGAAAATCCTTTTTTTTTCTTGCTCTTCAGTAAAAAAAAATAACAGAAAGATTCTATTCGTCTGTTATTTCATTCTAAATTTTTGGAAACCACTCCCCTATGTGACAGCATAGCTATAGTCCAGACTCTTCCTGAGACGTGTAGTCAGGAATTTACCACCCTGTAGCACGACAACATGGGCAGAGAAAACTAGTGTTTTTTGCAGACCTGAATAAGTTCTGGAGAGCTACTGCACAACATTATTCCTTAAGTTAACAGCACTGTATTGTACACTTAAAAGTCTGTTGAGGATAGATCTCATGTGAAATGTTCTTACCAAGTAAAATATAAGAATAAGAATAAGAATAAAAGAATAAGGAGAAGGAGAAGAAATGTTATTTATCAATTCTTCCAGAATGGTGCTTCTTAGCTGACGATGGTTTCGGATTTCTCTGAGAAATTGTTTAAAGTACACATGATATATGCCCACGCATAATACCTGGACTTCTGTTTATAAACTGAGGTCTGAGGTCAAGTAAAAGCTATGCCTAATTTGGGAAAAGTTACCCAGTGAGATCACCATGCGTATCTCTGGCTGGAAAGGACTCTTCTATAAAGCATAAAATTCACCTCTGAAATAAAACCAGACCATCAATGAGAAGCCTATGGGACGATATTCATTGCAGCTGTCTTTCCTCCCCATATTCCTTGGCCACAAATCATGCCATTGACTGTGTTTGGGTAAACTCTTTCCTGTCCCTTGCTTATTTGCTTACCTTCCAGGCTTCTTTCCTCTGTTCTTTAGTTAGAGATACTTTCAGCATCATTATCAAAGTGCATGTTGATCTTTCCTGCTGAGCATTCTAAAAAGAATGCATTTTTTAAAACAGATCTTTCATTGAGTATTTTCAAAGCCTGGGATTAGCTTGCTTTTAACTGCCTCCATCTGCTGCTGTTCCCTAGATAGAACGACCCCTGTCACTTCATAGTGCGATCTATATATCCAGAAGGCATTTTCTCCTTCTACCCTATTCCTTGAGATTGCAAAGTAGGATCCATTTTTCCTTCCTTAAATGTTTGTTAAAGGAGTGCTGTTTGGTGTGTAATCCTTCTTCGTTATGCTAGACTCTCTCTCTCAGTGCAGCATGGGTTACAAGTTCTCAGAACAATGCTCTTGAAGTGTGGTCCCAGGAAAAGCAGTATCAATATTACCTGGGGACTTACGAGGAATGCAAATTCTTGGACACAAGTCAAGACTACAGAATCAGAAGCTTGAGATGTCCAGCAATTTTCAACATGTCAAAGCCTCCGGGTGATTCTGAGACGTGAGGTTGGAGTACCACTGTCTTAGAGTATAGTCTTTCTGAACCAGGGGTACAAATCAGAAATTTGCCTTGCCTGCCTTCTACTAAATGCCATTTGTCAGTGTAAAAATAAAAACATTTCCAACTATTTTTAAAGTCATTTAAGGGGGCAGCATCATTCAAATCCAGAACTATTTTCCATGAATCTAAGGGACTCAGACACTCCCTAAAATCCCCTTCACATTGTCCTAAAGGGCCCAGAGATACCCGTTGGAACAGCATTCCAGAAGGGTTCTGGGTACTATTAAATATATTTGATATTCAAATTCTATAAGAGCATAGAACAAGATATATGCAAGTGATAAACACTTGTCAACATGATTTCTCTTCTAACATTAAGAGCTTTCTCAAAGGAGTTCACTTTAGGTAACATAGAAATTAGAAGGAAATAAACAACCAATTCTAAAAATAACCTATTTTTCAGGGGTGCCTGGGTGGCTCAGTTGGTTAAGCATCTGCCTTCAGCTCAGGTCATGATTTCAGGGTCCTGGGATTGAGCCCCATGTGGGGCTCTCTGCTCAGCCAGGAGTCGGCTTCTCCATCTCCCTCTTCCTCTGTGCTCTCTCGCTCAAATAAATAAACAAAAAAATTTTTTTTTAATTTTAAAATTAACTTGTTTTTATGGGGCACCTGGGTGGCTCAGTCATTAAGCATCTGCCTTTGGCTCTGGTCATGACCCCAGTGTCCTGGGATCGAGCCCCACATTGGGCTCCCTGCACCACTGGGAGCCTGCTTCCTCCTCTCCCACTCCCCCTGCTTGTGTTCCCTCTCTCGCTGGCTGTTTCTCTCTGTCAGATAAATAAATAAATAAAATCTTTTTAAAAAACAAAAAAAACACCTATTTTTAAAACACCTTTTAGAAAGTAAGGAAATATTTAAGTAACCATTATATATAACACCCACGCACCTGTGCTAGCATTATGTATTATATTGGCCATGCTCTCAAAGCTTTGCCTGGTTGGCTATCACAGCTCTGCTTCAAGCAACTTTTCAATTTCTATGTTGTAATTTCAGTGTAAAACTCCTGAAAGAGAATGTAACTAAGTGACTGATGCAGGCCTTTGAGTTGTCTATGTCACAGACAGCAAGTCAGAATGAGCAACTGTGTCTTTATCCCAAAAGGGAAAGATAACAGTACACTGGGATCATTTCCATTCCATGAGAGAGGGACCATTTTGCATTATTTAAAGTCCTCCTGGTATCATCTTGAGGTGCCAGGAAAAGAATTGGTATGAGAATAAGGGCAGTCTTATTTCTGCTTCTCAAACCTTGGGCAAGTCATTGAACACCAATGCAATTGTTATAAGCCTGTTTCTCAGGTTTAAATTATTGCCTCTACCCATCCAAGGAGACTTCCTAGAAATTTCTCCAGGCTCCACTTCCTACCATCTTAATCAGACTCTCTAGAGCTAAGCAAGGTCTGCACAGTTATATTTCCCTAAAAATTCTGAGGGGTTTCTGATTTGTACCCCTGGTTCAGAAAGACTATACTTTAAGACAGTGGTACTCCAACCTCACGTCTCAGAATCATGCAGAGGCTTTGATAGGTTGAAAATTGCTGGACATCGCAAGCTTCTGATTCTGTGGTCTGACTTGTGTCCAAGAATTTGCATTCCTAACAAGTTCCCAGGTAATACTGCTTTTCCTGGGACCATACTTCTAAGAGCATTGCTCTGAGACCTTGTAACTCAAAGTGTGGTCACCAGGCAGCTTGTTAGAAATGTATTATCTAGGAGATTGTAAAATGCAGAATCATTGGCTATACCCCAGACCAACTAAATTATAATCTGCTTTTTAACAAGATCCCTAAGTGATTCATATGCACACTAAAATTTAAGAAGAACTGGTCTAAGTTGTTTTGAAATTTCTATGATTTGAATTTTGATAATGAGCTCTTGGCTTGCTCAGGAATGGCATATATTACAAAAACAACAATTTGCTTTGTTTTTTAAAGCACTTAAAATCAAAATTAACTTCTATTAAAATATCATTAAATATTTCCATTTTTAAACTTTTCTTTAACTACCAACATTTCCTGATCTGATATTTGAACATAACTTAGGTTTATCTTGAAGTTCTTAAAAGCGGTTTCTTTCACAACTTGGCTCTTGGCACACTCAAGGTTCTGCTTAAATGACTCATTCATTCACGGTGTTCCTGCTGTGCCTTACAGTGCATTCATATTTTATGTTGGCGCTTTTATCCTTTCTCAGTCTACTTCCTGCTGTGGTGTTTAGGGAGATTAGTTCATAAAATTAGTATATATAAGATATTACCAAGAAATCCTCCTACAGCAAATATTTTACAACATTTAAGCAACAAAGAGTTATCTCTCTTCTGCCTTCCACCTCCTACCTTAAGAACACGTGATGATCACTGGGTGTTATACTGAACAGAGGAATCATTGAACATTATATCAAAAACCAATGATGTACTATACCTTGGCTAACTGAATTTAAATTAAAAAAATTTAAAAAAAAGAACACAATTTTCTAAATTTCCCTAAAAACAGGTGTGTATAGTGTTATGTAAAACTTCATATCTTGTTTTATCTAACTAGCTATCATTCTCACTGAAGTGCCTAGAGTACTTGTAATTTTGACATTGGATATTAGTGGAATTGAACTATCACAAATGTATATATAATAGTTTAAGAAATTTATAACCAAAGTTCCCATCCCTTCTGCAATATTACTTTCATGTTTCATTTCCAAGCATTGTTTTTCCTGCAGAGCTGGACCAGGATGAGTGAGGAACTTGCACAGCCTGGAGCATAAGTAACTCCTTAAAATCTATGTCCTGGATTCCTCACTTACTTAACCTCTTATCCTGCCCCAATCTCCAGTACTAGTTATCTGTCGCTGTGTAACAGATTATCCCAAATCTTAATGGTTTAAAACTACCAACATTTTATTACACAGGTTCTGTGGACCAGGAATCCAGATGCAGCTTACCTGGGTCCTCCATCCCAAGGTCTTTTATCAGATTGGGATCAAGTTGCCAACCAGGAACTATAGGTATCTCAAGGCTTGACAAGGAGACAATGTGCTTCCAGTCTCATTCACATGGTTGTTGGAAGGATTTGGTTCTTCGTGGGCTGATGAACCAAGGGTTGCAGTTCCTTTGCTGGCTGCCAGCAGGAGACCTCCCTCAGGTCCTTGCTATGTGGGACTCTCCACACAGAAGCTTACAACATGGTAGCTTTCTTCTTCAGAGAGAGAGAGGGAGAGAGAGGGAGAGAGACCAATATATTAGCAATGATATCTTACCAGTTTTGTCACGTTCTATCCATTAGAAGCAAATCATGAGGGCCAGCACACACTCAAAGGAAGGGGATTGCTAAAGAATGTGAGTATCAGGAGTCATGGATTATTAGGGTAATCTCAGAAGTCTTCTCACCAACTTTCTCTTACACTCCTTAGAATGCTATCCCTTGTTCCTCCTTCTCCCCCCCTTCTCCCTTTCTCCTACTCCTCCTTTTTCTTCTTCTAATCCAACATATATCATCATGTCTGGCAAAATGGAATACACTGTGCCTATTGGTAAATGGATTGACTTGGAGTTTCATTATTTTACAATTTATTTGAAAATTCTTTTTAGTCTTCATTTAATTTATTTTTTCATCAGGATAAATATACTGTTTAATCCCCATCCCCTACTTTCCCCATCCCTCCACCCACCCCCACTCCGGTAACCATCAGTTTGTTCTCTGTAGTTAAGGGTCTGTTTCTTGGTTTCTCTCTCTTTCTCTCTCTCTCTCTTTTTTTTTTTTGCTCGTTTGGTTTTTTCTTAACATATGAGTGAAATCATATGGTACTTGTCTTTTATGACTGACTTATTTCACCTAGCATAATACTCTCCAGCTCCATCCATGTCCTTGCAAATAGCAAGATTTCATTCTTGTTTATGACTAAGTAATATTCCATTGTATATATACCACTTCTTCTTTATCTATTCATCTATCAGTGGACACTTGGGCATCTTCCATAGTTTGGCTATTGTAAATAATGCTTCTATAAACACAGGGATGCATGTATCCCTTTGAATTAGTGTTTTTGTTTGAATTATTGTATTTAATTTGAAATATTTTTAAGTTATCTAATATGTTCTACAAAATAGGAAAACAGCCCTTGCTGCTTTACCAGATAGATAAATGACCTGGCATTATCAGCTAGGCCTTGGTGTTACTAGGAGATCACCTGAGACTCAGAGCTAGCCCACAATGTTCTTCTGTTAAATGTATACATTTCACAGGACATCATCATTTAAGGCCATTTGGTGACTCTAATGAAGCCAGACAAAAAAGACCACTGACCAAATGACAAAAATGGTCACTCATCCTTATTCTAAGTGACTGAGACTTCATTACCAGTTGCAGCATCAGCCTTGCTTTGTCTTCTCACTTTCTAAATGAGTTATTAAGATACCCAATGATAGAATTACCCTAATTTCCTGACAGCATCCAACCCACTGCAAAGTCTTACTACCTTGAACTCTCCTCAAAATCACCTAACCCAAGCCCAAGTCCTGCATAAGCCCTTTCTTCTTTTTCTCCTCCTCCTCCTTCTCCTCCTCCTCCTTCTTCTTCTTTTGAAATATTTCATTTATTTTTTTGACAGAGAGAGAGAGAGCACAAGCATAGGGAGCAGCAGGCAGAGTGGGAGGGAGAAGCTGGCTCCGCACTGAGCAGGGAGTCTGATGCAGGGTTGGAGCCTGATGCAGGGTTTGATCCCAGGACACTGGGATCATGACCTGATCTGAAGGCAGACACTTAACCAACTGAGCCACCCAGGCACTCCTGGAATAAGCCGTTTCTAACACACTCTAATGGAGACAGTCCACGGCTCTCCACATGTACCTTTCATTCTCATGATGACAAATCACAAAATTAACTTTCTTCAACTACAGTTGGTCTTTGGCTATAGGGCATTGGTCGTTTCAGTCATTCATCTTCAAAGTGATATAAATTACTCATCGTGTGCTATTTGGGAAGGATTCGTTTGTGATTATATAACAGCCTTTTTTCTTTCTTTACTTTTTTCAAAACTTGATTTATGAAAACAAAATAAAGATAGTAGTGTTCTCTTTTATTTGCTATAAATTGCACAAGATCTCTGATGATGGGTCATCTGGTTCTGAACAGCCATTAAGCCAATGTTCTAACCAGAGAGAAAAAACTAGCCTCATTCTCTTTTGAATCTTACCCTTTCAATTAGCCCTGTCCCCAAGTGCACATATGTAACACTGAACACGTTGCTGATTGCCTAGCAAGAACTGAAATATACATTCCCTAGGAAGTCACCACAATATTGTTCTACCACTGTAAGTTTGGCCTATTTTCTCCAAAAGCACTCTGCCAAGTGATGGCCCCTGATGAAGCAGGAAATAGTCACACTGGAGTCTAATTTTCCCAGGCTTTAAGTCCACCCATGACAGAAAGTTCAGCATTTACCGAAGTATCCTACCTCCTTTGCAGTTCTAGGATATTTTTGAATGTAAAACTTGCATAGAAAAACCAAATGCTATTAGACTGAATTCCATACCTCTAATTAAATTTTTCTGAGCTTTAGGTCAGTCATATGTAAAGAAATAAAAGTTGGCATAACAAAGTACTTACGTTGATACAAGGCAGACAGCTTTGTTAATGATGGATGGATTATAAATTGACCTTAATATCTTTAAGCATATAGATAATTAAAGAAAGTATAAATGCCATTGTTTGATGACACCTCTGATTTAGTCATTTTCAATTGCATTAAATTGTGTTAGTACTTTTTTAAAAAAGACTATTAAGTAATCAGTCAGAATATGAATAGGTGATTCCTGCTTCTTGTCTTGATAACAAAAGTGAAAGGGATCTGTGACTCAATCACTTTATAGGTGGTCAGTCATTATAAATGTACTTTTTATTAAATTTACTCTGTTAAATTTCTTAGATTGTAATGGGAATGAACTTACACCTTGTAACTATTACTTGTACTTTCTTTTTCTTTCTGAATGAGAAGTAGATATTAAGAAATAATAGAAATTCTACAAAACCAGTGAAACAGAAGAGAAAGAACAACATATGCCTTCAGTATACAACAAGCACCATTTTTGTACAGAGACAACAGTGATGTTCTGTAAAGAGGTGTAATTTTTTTGTAGTTGGGGGAGTGGGAGTTGTTTGCTTTTTGTTTTGTTTTCTGTTTTGCATTTTAAAATCCAGACATAGCCTTCCTTGGACCATAGTATTAAAAGATTAAATTGCCATGTGAAATATTAACCAGAAAGAGTGATCAGAAGTGTTGGCCATATTGTTTCAAGGCACACGGTAGCTGGCAGAGGAAAAGGCACATTAAGTTTGCTACTACGTTTTAAGAGAATTCTTTCCAAAGTGTTCCAATCAAAAGTAAGCATGTTTCCAGGATTTGAAAATAGAAGAGGATCAAAAGATCTCTAAAACATAAATCTGATAGATGAAGAAAAAAGAGTGGATCTGATATCTCAAAAATCATCAATAAGGTAGCTCTGGGAGAACCAAATTTAATAAAAGTAAAAAAAAATGTAAATGGAGAAAAAGACACATAATTTAGGATGAATATAGGAGAGGCACAGATGTCTCAGAATAGTTTCTAGAAATAGAAATCCTAGAATAACCTGAGGCTTGTGAAAAAAGGTAAAGACAAGAAAATGGTACTTTTTTCCCATATGTTTGGAGATACAAGAAAAGGAAGAGATACAGCCATTGCTTATCACAGATGATGTAGCATGATGGATGACAAAATGTGAAAGCTTCTCAAATTTTGTTTTCATCATCTTCTCTATTCATGCTTATATAGATGATCTTCAGACAATAAGTTTGGAATGAACTTTGGAATAAGAGAAAAGGTGATGAAAATGAGTAGCAGGAGCTCTCAGTATTCCTAAAGCTAGAGGTAAATCCTAAAAAGTCTTGGAAATGTATTTTATCATTTCATGTAGTGCCTTATATTTAAAATATTTTCCCTAATAATTTAATGCTGGTAGTTTTATTGGCAAAAGCAAAAATCTCTCTGTTTTATAGCCACATTCCAGTGGCACGTATTTTTTGCCTCTACTGTAATTAGGTAATTTATCAACTTAAGGATATTGCCTGTCTATGACATTAGTCGGTGTTTTTTTCACATCTGAAAAACCATTTGCTATTCTACCTTTTATTTTAACTGGTAATTACCTAGTCAATCCACTTTAGGCTTCTTATAGATCAGTTTTATGAGAGTATAATCCACATATACCTTCTCTTAAATAAATACAGTCTAAGTGGAACATCATGTTTGGGTTTTAATATATAATGATACTTCAGTAGACTGAATCAAATTTACTTTTGTTATCGTTTCGGTTCCTGAGTATAAACTGAAATTGGGATTATATGCATCAAAATGTGTTTTGTCCTTTGCATTCCATGCAATAGAGATAAATGGTGATCCAGAGGCTTCTTTGAAAAAGTCTGGATTAGCAGTGAAGAGAGCAAGGGAATGAAAATGGGGCTGCAAGAAGCAGAGAATGCTTGATTATCTACAATGATGACAGGCTGGGTGGGAACGGTGGGTAGCCTGAAATGGTCGTCATTTGCTTTACTATATCTTATGATTCTTTTGAAAATAAATACAAATGTAAAACTAAACTTAAACATTGCTTACTCCATTCAGGCTGCTATAACAAACTGCCATAGACTGGGCTGCTTGTTAATAACAGAAATCTATTCTCAATGTTCTGGAGGCTGGGAGATCAAGGCTATGGCAGAGTCAATGTCATTTTCTAGTTTATTGGCTGCCTTCTCACACGGTGGAAGGGTGCAAGGAATCTCTCCAGTGTCTCTGTTATAGGGAATTGATCTCATTCACACGGGGCTCCACCCTCTTGACCCAATCACCTCTGAAAGGCCCTACCTCCTACTATCAACACATTGGGGATTAGGATTCAATATATGAATTGGGGAGAGACACAAATATTCAGTCTGTTGCAAATACAAACAACAGAAATTAAACACGCACACATATATACACGTTCTAGATGATAGTCCTTGGTCAGCTATATATATAGCAAATATCTTCTCTCACTCCATAAAATTATCTTTTTATCATCTTTAAAATAGCTTTTAAGTAAACAGGGTTTATAATTTTAAGTAGTCAAATTTACCAACTTTCTGTCTTTTTTTTTAAGATTTTATTTATTTATTTGAGAAAGAGCAGGAGGGGGGGAGGAGCAGAGGGAGAGGGAGAAGGAGACTTCCCGCTGAGTGGGGAGCCTAACATGGGGCTCAATCCTAAGACTTCAAGATAATGACCTGAACCTAAAGCAGACACTTAACGAACTGAGACACCCAGGCACCCCTATGTCATGTCTTGCTTAAGAGTTCCTTCCTCTTCCAAAGTGATAAAAGATAATACTTTTCTGTATTATCTTTTTAAAGCTTAAAGTTGTACTTGAACTTTTTTAGACCACCTGTGACTGATTTTATAGTATGATGTGATATAGGGGTCCAATTTTATGCTTTCCTTATAAATAACTAATTATCTTAACACCATTTACTGATTAAGTTATTATTCCCTGACTATCTTTACTACCAGATCTCCTTAACAAATTAATTCTTGACATTAGGTAGGATACCTACTCAACTTGTTATTTCTCAAGAGTATATTGGCTATTCTTGACATAATTCACTTCAATAAGCATTTTATGATCATGTTTTTAAGTCCATCAAAAAAGGTAGAGACATGTTCAGAATTACATCAAACCTACAAATGAATTCAGGAAAAATTTATATCCTAATATTGAATGTTTGAAACTATAAACATGATTTTTTTCAAGATACTTTTAAGGTTTTATTGCCTAGCTTTTTATTTGTATACAGAAAACAATATATTTTGTATTTTTTATCTAGTTACCTTGCTGAATTCTCTTATGAATTCTAATATTGTTGTGAATTCCCTTTGGCATTCTTTATGTACAAACTCTGTAAGTAATAGCTTTTTTCAAAAAATATCTTTAGCTTCTTTTCTTTCTCTCTTATAGCAGTCGCTACAAACTCCAGTGCAATACTGGAAAAATTTATATTACCAGGCTTCCTTGTTCCAGATCTCAAATACAATGCTAACATTTCACTGTTAAGTGGGATGTTTGCTATATGTTTTGTAGACACTCTATCTGGTTAAGAAAATTCCTTTCTCCACCCATACTGCTATATGTTTTCAATCATGAATGAATTCTGACTTATATCAAACTTTTTCTGCATCTATCCTGAGGGACAAACAATTTTGTCTATTTTCATCTATGAATTCATCTAGCATTACTTAGATAACACTTGATAGTGTTGAATAATCTCTTTTAAAATTTATCATTGAGGTGAGTGTGTTAATATTATACTTGAGATTTTTTATCTTTTTCATGAAACATTTTAGCCTATAATTTTTCTATTTCCCTTTTTAAGGCTGATCTTACCAGGTTTGTTATCAGGGTTGTGCTATCCCCATAAAATGAGTTGTATGTTAGTGTCTTTAACCAAAAGAAATCATGTATAGCAATATTAATAGCTTCATTAAATAAAGGGCTGAATATGTCCACTCTTTTATACCCTTTTAGTCAATAACTCAACAACTATTTATTGAGAATCTGCTATATGTGAGGTAGTCTCCTAGATACTGGAGACCCCAGTGGTGAGCAATATAGTCCAAACTTCAGGGAGCTTATATTCTAGGAAGATGAAATGGAAAATAAACGAGTAAGTAAAATACATAATTTGGCAGAGGATGATAAAGAATACAAATAAATGTAATGAAGGAACAAAGGGAAATAGGAAATACTGAGGAGGGTTAGGGATCACAACATTAAATTGGTGTTAACACCTGGTACCTCTGTAAAGGTGACCTTTGTAAAAAGACTGGAAGGAAGTGAGGGTGGAGAATTAGAGATTTCCATGAGACAGTTCATCTTCCCACCCTTCCGCAATATTCTTACCCTGTATATGTAATTCCTTTGTAATTTAACCCTGATACTTTCCCTACCCTGCCTCACGAGAATCTCCCTCCTGTACCCCATACATACATTGAGTCTTTGTACTTTTTCCCGGGAGCTCAGTAACGTTTTCCCTACCTAACTTGTAAAATAGCCAAAACACATTTTAAATTATTTGAAACCTTTCAGGGTCACCTGGTGGCTCATTGGTTAAGCATCTGACTCTCTTGATTTTGGCTCAGGGCATGAACTCTGGGGTTGTAAGATGAAGCCCAGCATCAGGCTCTGCACTGGGCATGGAGCCCGTTCAAGATTCTCTCTCTCCCTCTCTCTCCCTCTCTCTCCCTGCTCCTCCCCACTCTCTCCTTCGCAAAATAAATAAATAAATAAATGCATTACCTGAAACCTTTCATAATAGCTTTTCTAAAAACAAACAAAAAAACGAACATGAATTTCTTCCTCAGTTGAAATTAGATTTCACATAAGATAAAATGAGACACACTATGTTATTATCAGCTATAGATTTTGTCTTATGGTCTTAAAGAAGGAAATCAGATATATTTCCTTTTCTCTGGAGTCAGCCTTAATGAAGGATTGACATTTAATTACTGCACCAAATAGTCTGGGTAAGTCGGACATTAGGATGAGCTGGGGAACCATACAGCCATTTATGCTTTCANGGGGTGGGGGGGGAATATAAGGAATGCATAATATATGTGTACTTTAAGATCTTGAAAATAACTGTTTCGGCTTTGTTCTTTTATGAGATCATAATTTTTTTTTTTAGATTTTTCTCAGTTTCAGGCTAGATGGCTGAGCACATTTGCCATTTCCTATTTTAATCCTGAGAAAGAAATGTTCATCTAAGTGTATTTCTCCTATGATGAACTTTTAGGGCATCTGTCTGGCATCAGAGATTTACTAACACATTACAAGACTGCCTGCTGAACTGTGTTGGGGAATTTTTTTCTCTTCTTAAATATGTTTGAAAAGGGATCTTGAGTGGAAAAACCCTGTGCACGCAAAAGCATTTATTAAAATTAATAGGATCTGCTTACAATGTTTGTAATAGTGCCAGAGGAAAGGCAAATAATAAAACAAAATTTTTTTCTTGCTACATTAATTCTCTTATTTGGAAGGCATAGCTCTGAGGCTCTCATTGTACAATATAGTCAATGAGAATAAAATTTGGAAAAAATACCCGAAGCTTATATCCTACCTCCCCTCATCATTACCTGTGTGACCTTGAGCAAGTTGCATGTACCTCTTTGAGTTTTGATTTTCTTCTTCTATAAATAGGTTTAATAACACTTATCTTTAATAACACTGCAGTGCTGCAATGAAGACCAGAATTAAGGCATACATTTGACACAAGTAAGTTATCAACAATTGGTAACAACTATATTTGACAAAGAAGAAAGAAATGAGCCTTTAGGAAAATAGATATTATAAAATAATTACTTTGTCTTCCAAAAGAAGATTTTGCTTTGGTAAAAGTTTTATTTTTCAACAGTAAAATTGGCATAATAATTCCATGATCCCAGGGTTTTTTAAGAATTTAGTGGGATAATGGATATAAAGTGTTTATAACAGTGTCTGGTAAAGAGCATATACTCAATAAATGGTCGCTGTTATTAATGTTATTATTAGTAATATTATTATTACAAACAGACTTCTTTTTCAACAAGAAACTCATACCTAAAGAGCAGATAAATTTTGGTTATAAAATTGCACAGAGTCTTAACAGTCAAGATTGCTTAAAGTTCTGGGGCAACGCTCAGCCATCACCAGGCGGTAACCACAGATAACATGAAATGGAAAAACACAACTTAAGGCAGATCAGTGCATGAAATTATGAGTGATTTGTAAACAACCTAACTCAAATTTCCAGAGATAAAACATTTATGAAAACTAGAAGTAGCAAACCAGTGACTGTAAGATACTGCCCAACATTGAGAAGAGAGCGATAAGATGAGAGGTAGGAGTCAAACTTTTTTTTCAGTTTTAATAATAGATGCCTTAGAGAAACAACAACAACAAAAAGAATGTTAACAGTTGCTAATATTAGCAGTTATATTAACAAAATGTTAACAGTTACTAATTTAGTATAAAGGTGAATAGATAAGATGGGGGTTTTTTTTGGCATTGTTCTCTGTATTTTAAATTTCTCAAAATAAATTTGCAAAGATGTTAAAAATTTCAAAGAAGAAAAGCCACGTGTATGGATGGGTATGCCCAAGACTGAAATCACCATGTGAGAATGCTCTTGAGATGGAGACAAAGATCTGAACGTTGGGAAGATAGCATTCAGAGAGGGTAGCAGGCTGGCTCAGCAGTGAAAAGGAGGATCGTGTGTTCTCAGAACTTGCCTGCTTCTAGCAGCTGACAAAACCTGCTCAGATGCCATGCCTTTGGGTATCATTTGCAGAATTGTTTTAAATACACCCATCATTAGGGAACCAGTTCACAGAGGTGACAGCATAAGGGAAATCATCTCTCTCTGCTCTCATGTCCTGGATCTTTTCAAATAGAAGAGGTCAACTTCAGGTCCCTTTGATGACAGGCTCACTGCTCCATCAGATAGAAGCTGCATTCCTAAATGCTGAGGGGAAAATAAAGCGTCCATCTGCTAAGTGCGACCCTGACCTTTCCTCTGAGGAGATTTCTTTGGACAGTACTCAGCTCTGCAGTTTGCCTTGAATTTGACATAAACAAAGTGTTGAATGGTTGTCTAAAAATAATTAATAATAATAATAATAATTAATAATAATATGTGGCAGGCCAAGCACATTCTATGTATTTCTTTCTCTGGGAGTTCTAGTGATTTTCTTAAAGGCTATATTGATTCCCCTTCATTTTAGCAAATGAAATTCATATAATCACATTGTTTCACTTTCTAGTAGCTAATACAGATTTTGTGCTATAACAAAATCCTACCATGTCCCATTTATTTTTCATTTTGGAGTTGAATTAGTTGATTTCTAGTAATTGCTTCCATAAAATGGCTCCAGGCTAGCTGTCAATTCTTTCTGTTGCCTTCATAGGTGTTTAGAGAGAATATTCGTAAGTTAGGTATTCATAGTTTTATCAGCAGCTTGCTGAGATATGCTGCCAAAGGTTTACTTTCCCCTCTTATAGATTAGAGAGGGCTGATAGATAACTCCTGTTAGCATATGAACAGAGACTTCTTAAGTGTGCATTGTTTAAAGAAACTCATCATATAAAATAATTTACTCAACGTACATATTTAACAGTGATTGCCTGTAGTTTCTTGAGGAATTCATGGTAAGAGTCCTAAGTAGGTAGGCAGTTAGGTAGTGAGGTAGGTAGATAGTAGATATAATAGTTATACAGATAAGATAATAAATACATGGAAAACATCTAGAGAGATAATGAGCCAATACATAGATGATGATTGATAGATGATGATGATAGATGATAGACAGATCCAGAGTAAAACTCCTTATCACTTAAAAATACTGGTTTATAAAATTTGATTAGATTTGTTCTATGAAAACATCTACTTCTCAAAGCAAGGAAGATGTGTCCCAAACATGTTTTTAGCCATAGCTGATCTTAAGTCTTCAGCAGGAAGCATTCCTACAGAGAACCAATACTTTATTTCAGGGACAGTCTTTTAGGAATATTAACAAGTTAGGACATGACGCTCCAACAAAGATAATTAACACCTCCATTCAACTCTGAAATTGTTCTGTAAAAGTTGAAAAATAACAGGATATTGTGTGAGTTGATAGAATTTAATTCCAAAATGATGTTGAGTTTGTTCAGAAAGATTTGATTTTATTAAAAACTGTTTTTCATTGGTTTTTGTCACGCTCATCTAGTACTCTAAATGGGTTGATTTATTATAATACTCAGACAATTCCTAATCACTCCATAAATTCCCCCTTTCCCAGTGTTAAATACAATAGATTCTAAAATTCTTACATATTATATCTCGATTTTTGTAATTCTCTCTTCTACACATTGTTTAATAAGATCGCTGATCATATTCACTTCCAACCCACTAATTCCTTAGCTTGTATTTTTACTGATTGCTTTTCAGTAACAAGAAAATTGCTGAATAACCTTCAAATAAATTTCTCTGAGACTATGTTAAACATTCTCCATCAATTCATCAAATCCATCCTCGATTTTACAATGAAGATATTGATACAGAAAGAAATGTCCTTAGTAATATTTCCCACATTACAATCTCATGAAGAGATTATATGGACATTGGTGTAAATGGAAGAACAGAGATTAAGTAAGCAAGGCACTCGGAGGAAGGGAAGTCTGAAAGGAGGCTCACCTGGCCTCATATTTTTGCAATTGCGCAGGTATAAGATTAGCAAAGAGATGTATGAGATACCATTAGAGAAATTCAGAAGATAAAGTGACAAATTATCAATGGTAGGATTAAAAAATCAGGTGGAGGATAAAGCAGCAACAAAATGGAAAAGTATGCATTATCAAGCAAAGCCAATTCAGTTCCTAAACTTGAAGGTTATTCAAGATTGCTTTGGCAATCTTTTGTACATTCATTTCTTCCTTCGTCATCTATTCTTTTGAACGTGAGCTGAGAGTATACTATATACAAACACATGCCTGAGGAAATGTTAGAAATATTAACAGGGGAGGACATGTCTTTCTATATCAATCTCTTCATTACAAAATTAACAATGAATTTAGTGAACTGGTGGAAATAAAAGCCTTAGCTACTCTAAACTTTCATGGGGCAAAATAGGCTGCACCAAATAAACTGACCCTTAGTAGTATCATAGGTAGTTAATTACCTGTACTCTCTGGTGAGATTCCATATAACATGAAAGGGCCTCAAGAGAAAACATCTCAGGGATATGCTGCCTGTCAAATTGTGCTAGCTAGCAATACCCTACACTGTTTATGAGCAAAGCGTGTGTTGTTGTGCTTGACTAAACTTTCATTTTGAAGTTTATTCGTTCCCAAAGCACATGATAGGTAATCTTAGGGAAGAAGTACTAGAGTGCCATGGAATGGAAGGAGAAACAAAGACTTTCTCCAATTTGAAGTCAATTGTGAATAAGCGAGACTACTGGATGCTGTTATATCCTGAGTCTTTTGAGCATTACTAAAGAATGGGATACCTGTTTCTTCCTATTGATTTTAGGGAAATGGGATCCAGCTATTTGCCAGCATGTCCTGGACGCAGTTCTTCCCAGAGGCAGAGGTCTGGACTGCATGACCTTTCAAGGTCCCTCCCAAATCTGTAATCCGATGTCATGAACTAAAACTTGGTGTTCTATTCCAAGACAAGGAATTAAATATTTATAGATAAGTTTTTCATCTAATGATCTTGTTTCCTTTTATATTTGATTCTAGCAATTGGTTTGAGAAAGCCTAAAGGTTCTATTCAAAATTTTATGAATCCCCAGGCCCACCAGGTTGTTAATTGGATGGTGTATTACTATAAAGGAAGTGAGAAATGCCTGGCATAATTGTATAACATTTGTTTTCTCTGCTCTGTGGGAATTCTCAGGGGTTTCATTAGCAGATGGTTACTGAAAGCCAGCATCCTGGAGTCTGGACTGGTGAATATCATTCTTCTTAATTATTCAACAACTAGCCTGCACAGGTCAGGTATAAAACACAGATATTAAATTCAGAGCATCCTCAATAATAAATTGCCTTATCTAGATTTAGATTTTTATTCTCTTCAATTAAGTAATGCTAGGGGTGTGAAACAATAATTCATCAGAGATGTTGAGTATTATTTACTTGTGAGTCACCATTAGGTTAGATTTATAAACTGAATCTTATTCAAAAGCCATTTAGTCACCATTCATATACTTACTCAGCAAATATACTAAAAAGCTAAACTAAGGCATTTTTCCAAAAACAACTTTTAAGGACAGATCCTTCCCTTAAGGTTGATGCAGTGATGGATTGAATAAATAAGATAAAGCAGCAAGTAAATAGTAACTATCATCATAAGCTTGTTGGTAATATTCCAAGCCCTGGAGTTCACCTGAATCGATGGGTTTGCTAGGCCTCCATTTGTGCCCCAACCCGATCAAGACCATTATGCCTCTGGCTGCCTTCTCGTTCTGACTCTTTACAAGTTAGGAAAGGATACAATAATTCTGTAAAAAATATTGACCATGTGTTGGTCAATGTTGAAACTTGGTGATAGTTACTTAAGAGTTCATTATTATGTTGATTATTTTTGTATTTTTTGAAGCTTCCTATAAAAAGAAAAAAGATTTAAAATTTATAAATAGCTGTGTTTTATCATATTAAATGGAAAATAATAAATGTGTAAAAAGTAGTAAATATTTGTTGTAAATGTCAAATATCTAATCCAGGCCTTAGCTGTCATGCTAGATAATATTAACTTACTAATGACCTGTCCCTGAAGCTTTATCACATTCATGCTGAAGTTGATGTGGATTTCTAATTGGCATAGCATACTGCAAGCCCAAACTCCTGAGCTCAAGGGATCCAACTCTCTCAGGCTCTACTACGGTAAGCAAAGTTTCTGCAACCAAATTTTATCCAGGCTAATCTGATTGTACCAACTCTCCTGCTTAATACAAAGAAGCAACGAGCCTTGCTGCATCCTTACATTGGCCCTTCCTTCTCCCCCTCCTCACTCCACTTGTCTCTACTCATGTTCTTTGGGACTGAGCTTCTAATAAAAACTAGCATACAGGCTTTGCCTTAGGCACTTAGTTCCATTCACAGCTCCGTTGGAAATTTAAACTGGTGGAGGTACCAAATAAAATTTAATGTTAAAAGAGACTATGGACTCTGGTAAACAAACTGAGGGCTTCAGAGGGGAGGGGAGAGTGGGGGATTGGGATAGGCCCGTGATGGCTATTAAGGAGGGCACGTATTACGTGGTGCACTGGGTGTTATACGCAAGTAATGAATCATGGAACATTATATCAAAAACTAGGGATGTACTGTATGGTGACTAACATAACATAATAAAAAATTATTATTAAAAATATATATAGAAGGGTGCCTGGGTGGCTCAGTCGTTAAGCATCTGCCTTCGGCTCAGGGCGTGATACCGGCATTCTGGGATCGAGCCCCACATCAGGCTCCTCTGCAGGGAGCCTGCTTCTCCCTCTCCCTCTCCCCCTGCTTGTGTTCCCTCTCTCGCTGGCCGTCTCTCTCTCTGTCAAATAAATAAATAAAATCTTTAAAAATAAATAAATAAAAATTTTAAAAATGAAAAAATATATATATTTTATTGGTATTTGGGGGGAATAACTTGGCAATATGTGTCCTTATCACACATCTGTGGAAAGAGAAATAATGAATGTGAAAAAAAAAAGATTACATCTCATTGAAAAATGAAGATGCTGTCTCAGAGTTGTCATCTTGGTATAGTACACAAATCGTAATGATGACAATAATCTAGCAGTACTTTCCAAAATATGATCCTGGATATGCACCAAGACAGACCATATTCTGGGCCATAAAAACAACTTAACAAATTTAAAGAATAGAAATCATATAACACATTCTTTCAGACTATAAGAGAATCAAGCTAATGTATGCTCTTAGACAATATTAGAATTAAACTAGAAATAAATAACATAAATATAGCTGGAAAATCCCCAAATACGTGGACATTAAAGAGCACACTTCTAAATAACACATGCATCAAATAAGAAACCTCAAAAGGAATGAAAAAATATTTGAACTCAATGAAAATGAAAATGTAACTTATCAGAATTGTGATATGCAGTGAAAGTAGTGCTTAGAGGGGAGTTTATAGCATTGAGTGTATATATTTAAAAAAATAAAGAATTAAAATCAATAATCTAAGCTCCAATCTTAGGGAACTAGGAAAAGAAGAGCAAATGAAATTCAAAGTCAGCAAGAAAAAAAGAAATTATAAATAATAGAGTAGGAATAAATGAAATTGAAAACAGGAAATCAATAAAGAAAACCTATGAAACTAAATGCTCTTCTTTGAAAAAAACAAGAACAAAATTGGTAAGCCTCTAGCCAAGAAAAAAAAGAGACAGGACAGAGATTAGTAATATCAGAGATGAAAAAGGAACATTTCCATAGATATCATGGAAATTAAAAGGATAATAAAGGAATACAATGGGCAGCTCTTTGTCCACAAATTTGATAGACTAGATGAAATTGACCAATTTCTTAAAAGACACAATCTGTCCAAACTCACAGAAGACTAGGCCTATATCTATTAAAGAAATCGAATTGATAAATGACAACCTTCTAAAACAAAAAGCAACAGACTCATAAGATCTCACTGGTGAAATCTACCAAACATTTAAGGAAGAAATTGTACCAATTCTCTACAGACTTTTTAAAAGACAGAAACAGAGGAAATAGTTCCTGACTCACTCTATGAGGCCAGCATTGCCCTAATACCAATACTAGATAAAGTATTAGAAGAAGAAGAAGAAAAAAAAGACAGACCAACATCTCTCATGAATATAGATATCAAACTCCTCAACAAAATATTAGCAAGTAGAATTCAACAACATATAAAAAGAATTACATACCATGACCAAATAAGATTTATCCCAAGTATCTAAGGCCAGTTCAACATTTGAAAATCAATTAATGCAATCCATCATACCTACAGGTGAAATAAGAAAAGTCACATGATTATATCAATAGATACAGAAAAAGCACTGGACAAAATCCAATACCCATTCATGATAAAAACTGGCAGTGAACTAAAAATAGAGGGGAACCTCCTCAAATGAATAAATAACATCTACAAAGAATCTAAGCTAACATTACAGTTAATAGTTAAAAACTTGAAGCTTGCTTGCTATGATCAGGAGTAAGGCAAGGATGTTTCCTTTCACTACACTTTTTCAGCATCATATTAGAAGTCCTGGCTAATGCATTAAGATCAGAAAAGGAAATAAAAAGGCATAGAGATTGGGAACAGAGAAATAAAACTGTCTTTTTGAAGATGACATGATTGCCTATGTAGAAATTTGAAAGATTCGACAAAACAAAAACAAAAAACCTAAAACCAAAAGAAAGCAAAAAATCTCTTGGAATTAATAACTGATAATAGCAAAGTTTCAGGATACAAGTTTAACATACAAAAGTCAATTATTTTCCTATATACCAGCAATGAACAAATAGAATTGGAAATGAAAAACAAAATACCATTTATATTAGCACCCCCAAAATGAAATGTTCATGTATAAATCTAACAAAGTACATACAAGATCTATATGAAGAGGACTACAAAACTTTGATAAATCAAAGAAGACACCTGAGATTCAAGGTGGTTCACATCTGAGTTGTACAAGACTTCTACATGAAAGGTAAGTGAAACAGGTGGCCTTATCCTCTATTGCAAAGAAGGATTAATAAGACTTCCTTCACCCCAATTAGAATCCAGCAACGCTATCATAAGCCAAAAAGATTATCCCCAGAATATTAAAGCTTATTATTGTTCTTTCTTGGAGCCCAAAATACTCTACAATTCTATAATTTACATTTTTAAAAAACAGAAATCAAAGAACTAATAATTGAGTGATATTCCATGTTCACAGATAGCAAAACTCACAGCCAAGATGTCAGTTGTTCCCAATTTGATCTACAGATTCAACACAATACCAATCAAAATCTCACCAGCTTATTTTGTGGATATGGAAAAACTTATTCTAAAGTTTACATAATCTATTTGGAAAGGCAAAAGACCCATAATAGCCAACACAATCTACAGTAATCAAGACAGTGTTGTATTGACAAAATAATGGACAAATAAATCAATGGACCAGGATACAGAGCCCAGAAATAAACTCATATAAATACAAACAAATGGACCATTCATAAAAATTAACTCAAAGTGAAACACAGAACTAAATGTAAAATGCAAAATGATAAAACTCCCAGAAGGTAACATAAGAGAAAATCTGGAAGACGTTGAATATGTCAATGACTTTTTAGATACAACATCAAAGGCAGGATTAGTGAAAGGAATAATCGATAAGCTGGACTTCATTAAAATTAAAAAGTTTTACTCTGCAAAAGATACTATCAAGGGAATAAAAATATAAGCTACAGACTAGGAGAAAATATTTGTAAAAGATATGTGTGATAAAGAAATTTTAATTGTAGGGGCACCTGGGTGGCCCGGTTGGTTGAGTGACCGACGCTTGGTTTTGGCTCAGGTCATGATCTCAGCGTTGTGAGATCGGGCCAGCATCAGGCTCCTCCCTCAGCAGGGACTCTGCTTGAGATTCTCTCTCTTCTTCTGCCACTCTCCCCATTCATGCACACACGCTTTCTTTTTCTCTCTCTCTAAAATAAATAAATAAATCTTAAAAAAAAAAAACTTAATTGTCAACAATGAGAAAACAAACAACTTGATTTAAAAATGTACCAAAGATGGGGTGCCTAAATGCATATTGCTAAGTGAAAGAAGGCAATCTGAAAAGCCTACACACTGTACAATTCCAACTATATGACATTCTGGAAAAGGCAAAACTGTGAATAAATAAAAAGTTAAAAGATCAGTGTTTTCCAGGTTAGAAGGGAAGAGGAAAAGAATTAGTAAAGCACAGACGATTTGAGGGGGAAGGAATAAAACTATTCTATATTATATTATTGTGAAGAATACATGCCATTAACACTAGTCAAAACCCATAGACAGGGGCGCCTGGGTGGCACAGCGGTTAAGCGTCAGCCTTCGGCTCAGGGCGTGATCCCGGCGTTATGGGATCGAGCCCCATGTCAGGCTCTTCTGCTATGAGCCTGTCTTCCTCTCCCACTCCCCCTGCTTGTGTTCCCTCTCTCGCTTGCTGTCTCTATCTCTGTCGAATAAATAAATAAAATCTTTTAAAAAAAAAAGATTAAAAAAAAAAAAACCCATAGTACAACACCAATAGCGGACCCTACTGTAAACTATGGACTTCGGGTTATAATGTTTCAATATAGTATCATTACTACCGTAATGACACAGGTTCATCAATTATAACAAATGTTACAATTCTGTTGCAGGATGTTGACAGTGGGAGAGGCTGTGATTGTGTGGGGACCGAGGATATATGGAAACTTTCTGTACCTTCTGCTCCATTTTGCTTTGAACTTAAAACTGCTCTAAAAAATACACTCTATTTAAAAGAAAACAAAATTTCTAAGAATAAAAAAATAAAAATATATGATTTTCATTTTTAAAAATCACTTAGGATGATTCTCAGACACACCAAACATTGAGAATCACTGACCTTTATTTTGGAATGAAATCACAAAATAAATTTTATGCCAACTTTTTCGAAGTATAAGAAGCTAAGAGTACAAGTAGTCTCAAAAATGTTCGTTTTTAAAAAAGAAAAAAAGAGTATAATTCACAAGTCCACAGGCCGTTGCCAACTTTTTTGGCCCTACCCCTAAAAGATAAGCTAATGATCTAAACCTCTATCCCAGCCTGGCTATGATATGAATGGAAAAAATGGTTGGATGAATTAATTAATTAATAGACACTTCCTCCCACTTAGAGACCATTTCTAAAATTTCAGCTGTGTTACTTAGGAAAAAATAATCCACAGCTGTGGGAGCTTGATTTCTAATTCCATATCCGTTAAAATTCTTAATAGGATTGCTTTATTCTATTTATGCCCACTGCATTAGTCACCTCATGGAAGAATATTTCATAAGCTCCTAACAAACCTTTAACAATAAATTAAAATTATTTTAGTTTCTGAGATTTCTTATTGGGTTGGAATTAAATTTGCTATAAGGATATTCTTATTTTATTGGAAGATGATACTTTGGATATTGGAATTTTCTTTGAAATTTTGCAAAGTAAAATGTGAGTTTTTAAGATAAATACAGTTAATTTTGGAGTGAATTCTTTCCATGAGACTTGAAGGGAATTGTCATTTTTTGATTTGAACTAATTTTTCTCTCTCCATTTTCCAACAGCCAACATCACTAATGGGGAAAGTCACCCTACTATGGAAAAGGGGTCATTATAAAGTTTCATGTAACATGACAAATAGTAAATTTGCATATTTAGGCCTAATTTTAGATTAACAAGTTCTGCCTTGGTCAAGGAAACTTAGCAAGGGTGTGCTCCTGATACACAGAGGAACAAAGAGGGTTTAGGGTAAAAGAATATGACATTAACTCAAACTGTCTTCAGGGAGCTCCTGAGCTTATCTGTCATGCCCGACGGAATGTTCACATAAAAGAGATGTGATCTCAAGGTGAGCATGTAATAAAGAAGGCTCAGGACACTTGTTCTAATATAAAATCAGCCATGGAAAGTATTCATCTGACAGCTCCCCCCAAGAGAGTAATTCACAAGATGCAGAGTGCATAATACATGAAAACTAACTTTACTATATAACTAAGGCTAACAAAAGAACAAAGAGAGAACGGTGTATGGGTATATTAAGTTAAGCCAAGAGCTAAATGAAAAGAGTCATACTAAGAGTTTCTGTGTTTATATATGCATGTGTACCCATATGTGTTTATCCTCTTTTATGTATACATATGCAGGTATTATTTGCTGTGCATACATATATATTATATATTATACATACTACATCATATATTAGTAAGTATATGTAATCATACAATGATATAATGTATATATTAAATGATTTTACTAAAATCCATAAGGCTGAGAGGAGATCTAAATTTCAAGAAAGCAATCTCTCAGTAAGGGAAGGCTAAAGGAACAGATAATTCACAAAAAGAAAAAAGACAAAAAACTGAGTAGTTAATAGAGAAGATGTTGAATATCATTAATAATCAAAAATGGGAATTTCAATTTCATCAGAAATGCAATGAACATGAGAATAATTTTACTGATAGTATAGGTAAAAAGAAAAAAAATATGATAGCAATACTTGTAAAACTGCAGACAAACTGGAATTCTGACAAATGCTGCTGGAAATAGTAATGGACTGAACCACTATGGAAAACAGTTTGGAAGAACTAGTATCTATGCCCTCAACCTAGAAATTGTATTTATAAATTCCCTGGAGAAACATTATTTGGAGTTATAAAGAGGATTGTTTACTGCAGAATTATATTTAATAGTTAAAGTAACTATTCCATCAACAGACAAACAAGATAAATTTAAATATTTTGTATGCTAGACTTCTGTTTCAGGTCTATTTAAATGTCTATATTAGTAGAGGTCAAAAAATACGAGTTGCAGGATATGTACACTTTATACAATTATATGTAGCTTTTAAAAAAAACTTTACAAAGCAATATTTCCTCTGTGTGTGTATAGATGATGAACAGATGTATTTAGTGCATATATATATATATGATGAAGAGATATATTTAGTATATATACACATATGCTGAATTCATGGTAGTAGAGGACACTCTGGGTTGATGGAAAAAAGGAATAGGAATGTTACTGAGATGACAGACATCATCTTTATTTGTAATGCTTTGATTCTTTTATTTTAAGAAAGACAAATCCAATAAACAAAATATTAGCAAGAGTTAATTCTGGAGAGTAGTTACATAGGCTTTTATTACTTTATATATTATGCTCTGTCTTTTTAAATGTCTTTCAGAAGTAAGTTACATTGGGGAAATATAAGCACCAAAGATGGTATACAAATGAAGTCATGGGCTCACCTAGGGATCTGTTTATCTCATAATTACTTTTATTATTAGAATAGTGTCTCAAAAATGAATTTTTGAACAGAACTTCAAATACAGAGAACAAACTGATGGTTGCTAGAGGGGAAGGGAGTGGAGGGTTGGGCAAAATGGGAGAAGGGTGAATGAGAGTTACAGGCCTCCAGTTATGGAATGAGTAAGTCATGGGAATAAAAAACAGAATATAAGGAATACAGTCAATGATATTGTAGTAGTGATGTAATGGAACGGTTAGTTACTATACTTGTGGCGAACACGGTATAATGTATAAACTTGCCAAATAAGTACGTTGTAAACTGGAAACTAATATAACATTGTGTTAACTATACTCAAAAAAAATTTTTGCCTCAAAATATGAATTTCTATATCAGTGCTATGGATGATTCTAATTAATTTCCTTGGAAAAAAGGCACCTAGTATGTTGGTAAATTCATATTACTACAACACTGCTAATATTAGACTATAGGTGTAATTAATCTTTGTATTAATTGGGAAAAATTGTGTCCAGCCCTGTGCAGCATATAATTACCAAAAAAAGAAAAGGAAAAAAAAAGAAGAAGAAGGAGAAGGCTAATGTAATAGAGTATATACCAAGGAACTACTACCTAGGTTCAATTTAGGGAATTATAGAATAAGATTTTATTCTGTCCACACTTTTCTATGCTATTAATTATGCTATTAAAGCAATCATTTTCTTTTTCTTTCTTTTTTTTTAACTTTGTGGACCTAATCAGTTAAAAAGTAAACTAAAAAGTGCATACTTCCTGGGTCTTAGTCTGTTTGGGCTGATATAATAAAATACCATAGTTTATTAGAAGCTTGTAAAGAACAGAAATTTATTTCTTGCAGTTCTGGAGCCTAGGAAGTCTGAAAGCAAGATGCTAGCAGATTCAGTCTCTGGTAAGAGCCTGCTTTTTGATTCACAGATGACATCTTTTTACTCTGTCTTCACATGGCAGAAAGGATTTGGGATTTCTCTTTATAAGGGATTGCCCTTTATAAGGGCACTAATCCCACTCATGAGGGGGTCTAACATCATGACCTAATCACCTCCCACAATGGTCCCACCTCCAAATACCATCATCTTGGGGATTAAATTTTAACATATGTATTTGGGGTGGGGGAGACATAAGCATTCCACTCCATTGTACCCATTTATGTATTTACTTAAGTATTTGCTTATTTATACTTTTATTCATTTATTTATAATTTATATACATGCACTATTGTATTAGAATATTAATTTTTATTAATACAATTTGTATTAAATGTCAGAAAAAGATTAATTTCTTTCTTTTTTTGAAATATTTTACTTATTTATTTGAGAGAGAGAGTATGAGTGGTGGGAGAGGTAGAGGGACAAGCAGACTCCCTGCTGAGCAAAGAGCCTGACTTGGGGCTGGATCTCAGAACCCTGAGATCATGACTGAGCTGAAGTCAGATGTTCAACCAACTGAGCCACCCAGGTGTCCCAAGATTAATTCTTTCTTATCTTTACATAAAGGAAGTTCAAGTAATCTTATCCTGAACATGCCAATGAAACATTTACCACTCTGTTTTGGAAACAACAGGGCTATACAATTATGAAATGAAGTATAAATCTACTTTGGTCTGTTATGCTCTTCAATCTGCAGCTAGGAAAACTGTTAAACTATGTTTCTTTTCTCCTATTTCTTTTTTTTAATGATTTTATTTATTTTTGAGAGAGAGAGAACTGGATCACGGGGAGAGAGGCAGAGGGAGGGGGAGAAGCAGGCTCCCTACTAAGCAGGGAGCCCCATATGGGACTCTATTCCAGGATCTGAAATCATGACCCAAGCTGAAGGCATATGCCTAACCGACTGAGCCACCCAGGTGTCCTTCTCCTCCTATTTCTCTTGCTACTAATAGTTGGTACTTACCGACCTGGATAAAAAATGGTGCTTTTAGCCACTAGTTTACCCAGCCTTGTGCTAATCCCCAACATAAAACTGTGCCTTACCCAAACATTCTCTGGTGTCAAACAGTTCATCCCACCGAACATTTTTAAACCCTGCTAAACCTTCTTCATCCATCTGTGCGCTGACCTCCTTGATCCCCCTTTTTATAAGAATTCTGGTCACGGTGTTTAATTAAATTATGAATGTAATCCATATTACTTTGTGTTTATTCCCACTTTTCCATGGTATTTTGAAGTTGTGCTTTGTACATTCTTGGAAACCTGCTTCCAGCTGTCCTACCTCAGTGCAATTCCTCAGCATGTGGGCAGGTCAGATCTATGCAGTATTGAACCCATAGCACACAATACAGGTGTTGGTGCTCCTAAAATTTTCTTGGAAGAATGAATGAACCAAAAAATATATATTTATAGGGAACATTTTAAAAATATGGAAGGACGAGTTTAAAAAATGCACATTCAGATTTACTACAACATGAGTTTTATCCTTTGACTATCTCATGCCCTTCTAGGTTACCTTTTGACTCATTTAAGCTGAAGATAGGAATAATAGGAAATGTAGTGGGATATTGAGTCTAGTGAAAAGTGTCTCCCCCAACCCCCCATGGGCAAATACACTACAAAGGACTGAAATCTTGGAGTTCAGGTTAAATAAGTTGATTCTTTACAACTTCCCAAACCCTGAATTCCTGAATCCAGCAGGAACTTCTCAAACCACAGATGACTGCTAGCTATTCTAGGATCCTTCAGAACCTCTTTGGTGACATTTATATGCCTATGACTGTGCCAGGGTGAAAGTTAGATAAACAGAAGCATGTCCTCTGATGTAGGGTTTCAGGATAGTTGTTCCACAAGAAATATGTCAGGAAAGGTGCACTCATTTTTCTCAAGGCTTGGTGCTAAGACTAACATTTTGATTTTTTTTTTCAGTGTGGATGGATTAAATAGATAGTTGTGAACTCAATTGCCCCGAGAAAAGAATGGAACTAAAATACAACTATGTAGGCGGCTATGACCAAATCTTCAACTAAATTTCAAACAAAGAACCCAGGGATAAGTCTAAATGCTCTTTCATGATTATAGTATAGATTTTTGGAAAATTTGTGTGTGTTTTTTATGTGTTTCTTTGGTTTTAGTCAATAATTACTTCCTTCAAGACATTGCAAATGCATTTGATGAAACTTTTCTGCATGTGATCTTTTGTCCATAAGTACCTATAAGAAGGAAGTATACGTCTGAATAAACTAATTGTAATTACATGTTATCTGTTGAACAAGAAGAAAAGTGTATCATCTTGACAATGCAATATATTGAAAACTAAATGTTTTCCAATTATGATTAACACAATTTTAGTCTTCTTTTTATGATTACTGTTGGTAATGAAGAAAAAATGGTATTTTTTATTTTTATTTCCACCATTTATTTACATTTTTGCCACCATGTGGTTAGCACTTTTGATATAGATGATTTAATTACTGTTTATCCCTGAAGTCACTGAAAAATGAAGTCATCAGGCAGGGTGGGATGGTGGCTGGGTAGAAAGACACATGGTGTGGGTGTATAGCCCAATGAGATACTGTTTTGACCCTAATGTAGAGATTGTATTATGGAAAACAGGAGACAAGCAATGTACAGATAAAGCTAAGAACCTTATCACACAGTCTCAACTTTCTATATTTCATCCTCGAGAGTCCTTTTATTCATATATTTATTTTACACAAAAAAAAATCATTGGGAAGTCAAACCCAAAACTTTCACTATCACAGGTCTGTGTTTACTGCCTCAGAAAATACTTCCCCTCCGTGGGGAGGATTACTGTATTCAATAGCAGTATTTATACTGGAATCTATCTCAATCCTTACTATCTCAAGATAGTGGTAAGAATAGCAAATGAGTGAACATGTCATTTTCTCAATCAGCCTCCTTCCCCTTAGGGAGATGTGAGCTTGGCAATAAATGGGGAATTTACTATATAGATTTTTCCCTATGTGTCATCAAGGTGAGAAGAAAAAGTACCTCTCACTTTTTTTTTTTCCTTTTTGCGCATTGCACTTTGTGCAACAGAACCCAGTTATGAATCCATATGTGCAAGGAATCTTGATAATTCTTGTGTCAAAAATATAATTTTTTATATATTCAGAATGTTCTTATATTTTTATGACAATTCAGCACTCTAGTTAGAACACTTGATCCTACTGTTCATGCTTTTATGTCTCTAGGCTCAAATTCTTATATTAGCATCAAAAAGATTTGGGGGGAGGGTGTAGGTAATAGAACAACCAGCACCTACATAGTAGGCTATTCATGCCCTCCACATTATTTATTGACACATAAGAATGGGATTTATTTCACCAAATTTGGCTTATCAGTTATCAACTGACTAGTGATGATTTGAAGATCTTACATGGTAAAGTTTTCTGTTGGGCCTTGCCCCTGGGGCTTCTCTTAGGAGAGAGTATTTATGGGTGTACATTTTCTTAGATGATAGGGATCTTGTAGAAGAGAAACAGGGCATTATTGGTACTCTCCACAGCCCTTGTGTTTGCCTGCTCCCAACCCAAGCTAATCGACCAGAATATTTTCTTGCTTGCCACAGTAAGTAATAGACAGCTGATTTAAGCCAAGCAAGGAAGATGTAGTCAAAACTTGGCGCTTTTGCCAGATCTTTTGGGAAATAGACTCTGCCTGCTAAGATATAGACCTAGAGTTCCTGGCGTCCCTCTTACCACCACCTGAGGAAAAATGTAGCTTAGATCAAAGGGCACAGGAAGGAAAATCAGAGCCAAAAATTAAAAAGGTCAGGTGTCTGACAGCACTTAGGCATCAGATCAACCACGCCAGAGTGAAATAGACCACTGGAGTTTTCAGTTACATTATCCAATAAATCCAGTTTTTTGCTTAAGCTATTTTGAGTTGGGCTTCTGTCACTTGTAACTGGGACCTGAAATGTGTACCACCTGCTCTATCTAGAGATCAAAGGGGGCCACTTAAAGATTCCTAACTGCCAGGAAGCCTAGAGTTTGGCCACTAACTGAAGACCATCTTGCTTAAGTTTCCCTAAGAACAGCCCCCTCTTCTCCCACTCTATCAAAGTGTCTCCCATTGTGGTAGGGAGAGGGAGGGGGGCAGTAACCAGAAATTATTACATGTGAGGAGTTAGTGAAATATTTGAGCCTCCTCTGAATCATCATGGGTAGAAAAGATAGAAGAATAGAGTACATGCATTAATAGTGGGGAAAAAATGTCTTGAGGACACTCAATTCCAAAGGAATCTTGTCTTCTTATCAGATAGCTAACACTTATGGAGAGCTTATCATTTGTCAATCCTGTTAATCCTGTTAAATTAATCCAACAGGGAGACCATTAGACTGATATAGTTCTAATGTTTTGGCAACCTCTGTAAGCAAACTGAAATCTAAGCCTGTGAATGCCTCAAAATTATGAAATCAAAACACTGAAGACAATCGATCATAAACAGCCAATCATATTCATAAGCTTTAAACTATGGCCAATCCAATAATTTCCTTTCTTTGCTTCCAAACTTTCTATATTGTAGCCTTTACCCTGGCTCCTGTGTGCTGCCTGATTCAAATTGATTTTTGCTCAAATAAACTCTTGAAAACTTAATATGGCTCATTTTATCTTTTAAAAATCCTCATACAAATCCTTTGAGGTAGGTATTATTATTAGCCTCAGTTGGCTGATGAGCAAATTAAGGGCTCAAGTAACTTGCTTAACATCATACAGCCAGTAAATTGGCAGACCCGTGAGTTGAATCCAGTATTGCTCCTGACTAGGAATGTTCTCTTGCCCTCTCTACTAGAATTAATTGTTAAAACATAGGAGAGTCTCATCTTATTATCAAGTGAAGGAAAGGAACGGGTCTCAGTATCTGCACACACACAAAAGAAATTCTAAAATAATTATATCAAACCCATGTCATTGAGCTGATATATGCCGAAAACGGATCTATTGAATGAAATTATTTTGCATTATGGTGGAAGGGTTCACCTTTTCCAAAGGATTCACCTTTTCCAAAGGCTCCTGCAAAAAGATGTCTGCAAATTCACTAACTTTTACAACTTTAAATTGGATATACTTATTGGCCTTACCTCACCTCTCTTTTTCTCCTCCTGCCAGCTAGAACTTGGAAATTATGGATAAGCCCGCTCTGATCACATGGATGGTGAAAATGAAATAGTAGAGAAGGAATCTCCTTCTTGAATGACCTCAGGAAGCAAAGTACCTTACCTTCCCTGGACTGCCAGCCCTCCTTGCATTTGGGGGTCCCTTTTTACCAAATCTTATCTAGTATCCTGATACAGAGCCTAGTCTAAGACAGCTTCATTTGTCATGGAGAAGAGAAGAATGATTTTTGAGGAAATCGAAATAACAAGACTGGGTGACTGATGGACTCTGTCAGTAAACAGAGATGAGGGAATTGAAAATGAGCCTGAGGATTTTTGCTTAGAGGACAGGGATGAGGATAATGCCATTAATCAAGTGAGAGATGTTTATGTCAGGAAGGAAGGGTGGAATAATGAATCATGTTATGAATATGTTAAGATGGAGCTGCCTCTGTGACATCAGGGTGAAGATTTCCAATATATGTTCTATTCCCTGCTTCAACTAGAACAGATACAAGTGGATCTGTGATTTATACATTGGTTTTCAGTATAAGATTTCATGGTTCTGTGCCTCAATATAAATGTTTAGTTCACAGGAAAGGTGGAAAACTTTCTCATGCAATCAGAAATATAAGATCATAGACACAGAGAGATAAACAGACATGTATGTATCTTATACTTATATACAAATAAACAATATATCTACACTATCTGCAAAATATGTAGCATGGCTTTTTCTTACAGTAGGTATTCATATTAATTTACCACATAACTTGAATAAAGAATGCACGTTTTAGGAGCTGCAACCATTTTGAAATGTTACTTAATAGCCATCATTCTAATTACAGGGAATATATACGTTTCCAAAGGAGTTTCTAAAAATCAGTATCTCTTCTTTTCAAACTTTGCTAGAAATACATCTTAACACATATTTAAATGTTAGACTATGTCTAAATAAAATTTTAAAAAGTAGAAAAGTGTATCCTTAGATAGCCTTTTGTAATACAATAATATTTCTTGCTCCATAAATTTTACCTCTAAACGTATGCATTTCCACACATTTTGTACATGCATGCACACATAAAAGCACCCACATTATCCCCTGAATTAAGATCAGTAGTATCAGAAACTTGAGCCTGAAAGTGTCATTAACAAGAGAATAGGAGGAGGTTAAGATGGCGGAGGAGTAGGGGACCCCTTTTTCAGCCGGTCCCCTGAGTTGAGCTGGATAGGTACCAGACCAGCAGGAATATCCACGGAATCAGCCTGAGACGCAGGAAGATACATCTGGATCTCTACAAATGAACATCTCCAGCGCTGAGTATCGAGGTACGAAGCGGGGAGCCGTGAAACCGCGCACAGATATCGGAAGCTAAACAGAAGGGGGAGGGAGCCGCCGTGTCAGGGCGCCGGGAAGCGGTAGCCACCTGCAAGGGGGAGTGGACAGACCGCGGACCCGCACGCTTGAGACAGCAGGCTGAGAAGGGAGCTCCGGGAGCGTACGCGAGAAGGCTGGCGGTTGGCGGGCCACCTGCACGGGGGAGCAGGCAGACTCGCGGACGGCACCCGCGAGACAACAGACTTAGAACGCGAACTCCAGGAGCGCGCGCAGGGCGGCTGGCGGGCCACCTGCACCGGGGAGCGGGCGGACCGCGGACCCGCACTCTGGAAACGGCAGACTGAGTCCGTGAGCCGGGAGCGTGCACCACCAAGCATCTCACGGAGCTCCGGAGCTCCGGTGTGCTCACTGGATCGAGGCTGAGACCGGGAGCTCCGGGAGCGTCCGCGGGGCGGCTGGCGGCTGGAGGGCCACCTGCACGGGGGAGCAGGCGGACTCGCGGTCAGCACCCGTGAGACACCAGACTGAGACGGGGAGCTCCGGGAGCCCGCGCGGGGCGGCTGGCGGCGGGCGGGGTTGGAAACACAAAGGACAGAGACGTGCCGGCCCTGGAAGTGAGGGCTGGGACGCCGGGTGTGGGGCGCACAGCCCGGGATGCTGCAGGGTTGAGCAGCACCAACAGAAACAGAGTTAAAGTGGCCAGAACATCAGTGGAGAACGATCCGCGATCCCTCTGTTCTGAGACAGAGGCTGAATTTCAGCCGCTGCTGCTCTCTCAGAAGAGGCATAGCAAACCGCCAGGGAAAGCCGCCAGAGAACAAAAGCCCGGAAATACCGGCTCACAGGGTGCCCATCCCCATCCCCCCTCGCAAGGGACACAGAGACTCTACCCAAACAGGGTTTTCTGAGTACCTGCAGGCAGGCCCCTCCCCCAGAAGGCAGGCTGAAAAATCAAGAAGCCCACAACCCGGAGCGCCTGAGTGGCGCAGTCACCAAGCACCTGTCTTCGGATTAGGGTGTGATCACAACGCTCCGTAAGGAGTCCTTCATCGGGCTTCTCCACCGGGAACCTGCTTCTTCCTCTCCCACTCCTCTGCTTGGGTTCCCTTTCTTGCTGACTGTCTCTCTCTCTCTCAAATAAATAAATAAACTCTTTAAGGAAGAAGCCCACATCCCTAAGATCTCTATAAAACAAGGGCGCACGGCCTGGGTCCCAGTCAACACTTGGGCTCTGGACAACCCTGCAATCTCTCTTCATCAGAATGACGAGAAGGAGAAGTCCCCCCCAGCAAAGAAAAGATAATGAGTCTGTGGCCTCTGCCACAGAATTGGCCTCGGCCACAGAATTAATACATATGGATGTATCCCAATTATCAGAAATGGAATTCAGAGCAACAATGGTCAAGATGATGAGTAAACTTGAAAAAAGCATCAGAGAAAGCGTTGCTGAGAATATAGAATCCCTAAGGGCAGAAATGAGAGCGAATCTGACAGAAATTAAAAATTCTATGAGCCAAATGCAGTCAAAACTAGAGGCTCTGACGGCCAGGGTCACCGAGGCAGAGGAACGCGTTAGCGAATTGGAGGATGGGTTAGTAGAAGAAAAAACGAAAATAGAAGCTGGTCTTAAAAAAATCCACGCCCACGAATGTAGATTACGGGAGATTACTGACTCTATGAAACGATCCAATGTCAGAATCATCGGCATCCCTGAAGGGGTGGAGAAAAACAGAGGTCTAGAAGAGATATTTGAACAAATTGTAGCTGAAAACTTCCCTAATCTAGCAAGGGAAACAAGCATTCGTGTCCAAGAGGCAGAGAGGACCCCATCCAAGCTCAACCAGGACAAACCTACGCCACGGCATGTCATAGTGCAATTCGCAAATATTAGATCCAAGGATACAGTATTGAAAGCGGCCAGGGCAAAGAAATTTCTCACGTACCAAGGCAAAGGTATCAGGATTACGTCAGACCTGTCTACAGAGACCTGGAATGAGAGAAAGGCTTGGGGGGGCATTTTTAAAGCTCTTTCAGAGAAAAACATGCAGCCAAGGATCCTTTATCCAGCAAAGCTGTCATTCAGAATTGATGGAGAAATAAAGACGTTCCAAAATCGCCAATCATTAACCAATTTCGTAACCACGAAACCAGCCCTACAGGAGATATTAAGGGGGGCTCTATAAAGGTAAAAAGGCCCCAAGAGTGATACAGAGCAGCAAGTCACAACCGATACAAAGACTTTAAAGAGAAATGGCATCATTAAAATCATATCTGTCAATAATCTCTATCAATCTAAATGGCTTAAACTCTCCCATAAAACGCCACAGGGTTGCAGATTGGATAAAAAGACATGACCCATCCATTTGCTGTCTACAAGAGACTCATTTTGAACCCAAAGATGCATTCAGACTTAGAGTAAGGGGATGGAGTACCATCTTCCACGCAAATGGACCTCAAAAGAAAGCTGGAGTAGCAATTCTCATATCAGATAGACTGGATTTTAAACTAGAGGCCATAGAGAGAGATACAGAAGGGCACTATATTATTCTTAAAGGAAGTATTCAACAAGTGGATATGACAATTATTAATATATATGCCCCCAACAGGGGAGCAGCAAGATACACAAGCCAACTCTTAACCAAAATAAAGAGACATATAGATAAGAACACAGTAATAGTAGGGGACCTCAACACCCCACTATCAGAAATAGACAGAACACCCTGGCAAAAACTAAGCAAAGAATCAAAGGCTTTGAATGCCATACTCGACGAGTTGGACCTCATAGATATATATAGAACACTACACCCCAGAACCAAAGAATACTCATTCTATTCAAATGCCCATGGAACATTCTCAAGAATAGATCATGCTCTGGGACACAAAACAGGTCTCAGCCAATACCAAAAGATTGAAATTATCCCCTGCATATTCTCAGACCACAACGCTCTGAAATTGGAACTCAACCACAAGGAAAAACCTGGAAGAAACTCAAACACTTGGAGGCTAAGAACCATCCTGCTCAAGAATGACTCGATAAACCAGGAAATCAAAAAACAAATTAAACAATTTATGGAGACCAACGAGAATGAATACACAACGGTCCAAAACCTATGGGATACTGCAAAGGCAGTCCTAAGGGGGAAATACATAGCCATCCAAGCCTCACTCAAAAGAATAGAAAAATCTAAAATGCAGTTTCTATATTCTCACCTCAAGAAACTGGAACAGCAACAGAGGGACAGGCCTAACCCACTGACAAGGAAGGAGTTGACCAAGATTAGAGCAGAAATCAATGAATTAGAAACCAGAAGCACAGTAGAGCAGATCAACAGGACTAGAAGCTGGTTCTTTGAGAGAATCCATAAAATTGATAGACCACTGGCAAAACTTGTCCAAAAACAAAGAGAAAGGACTGAGATTATTAAAATTATGACTGAAAAGGGAGAGGTCACGACCAGCACCATTGAAATTGCAAGGATTATTAGAAACTTTTATCAACAGCTATATGCCAAAAAACTAAACAATCTGGAAGAGATGGAGGCCTTCCTGGAAACCTATAAACTACCAAGACTGAAACAGGAAGAAATAGATTTCTTAAATAGGCCAATTAACTATGAAGAAATTGAGTCAGTGATAAACAACCTTCCAAATAATAAAACTCCAGGCCCAGACGGTTTTCCTGGGGAATTCTACCAAACATTCAAAGAAGAAATAATACCTATTCTCCTAAAGCTATTTCAAAAAATAGAAACAGAAGGAAAGCTACCAAACTCATTCTATGAGGCTAATATTACCTTGATCCCCAAACCAGGCAAAGACCCCCTCAAAAAGGAGAATTACAGACCGATTTCTCTAATGAATATGGATGCCAAAATCCTCAACAAGATCCTTGCTAATAGAATCCAACAGTACATTAAAAGGATTATCCATCATGACCAAGTGGGATTCATACCTGGGATGCAAGCATGGTTCAACACTCGCAAATCAATCAATGTGATACATCATATCAACAAGAAAAGACTCAAGAACCATATGATCCTCTCAATTGATGCAGAAAAAGCATTTGACAAAATACAGCATCCTTTCCTGATTAAAACCCTTCAGAGTGTAGGAATAGAGGGTACATTTCTCAATCTCATAAAAGCCATCTATGAAAAGCCTACTGCAAGCATTATTCTCAATGGGGAAAAGCTGGAAGCCTTTCCCTTAAGATCAGGAACACGACAAGGATGCCCACTCTCGCCACTATTATTCAACATAGTACTAGAAGTCCTTGCAACAGCAATCAGAAGACAAAAAGGGATCAAAGGTATCCAAATCGGCAAAGAAGAAGTCAAACTGTCTCTCTTTGCAGATGACATGATACTCTATATGGAAAACCCAAAGGAATCCACTCCCAAACTATTAGAAGTTATAGAACAATTCAGTAAGGTGGCAGGATACAAAATCAATGCCCAGAAATCAGTTGCATTTCTATACACGAATAACGAGACTGAAGAAAGAGAAATTAGGGAATCCATCCCATTTACAATAACACCAAAAACCATACGTTACCTTGGAATTAACTTAACCAGAGACGTAAAGGACCTATATCCTAGAAACTATAGATCACTTTTGAAAGATATTGAGGAAGACATAAAAAGATGGAAAAATATTCCATGCTCATGGATTGGAAGAATTAACATAGTTAAAATGTCCATACTACCCAGAGCAATCTACACTTTCAATGCTATCCCGATCAAAATACCGAGGACATTTTTCAAAGAACTGGAACAAATAGTCCTTAAATTTGTATGGAACCAGAAAAGGCCCCGAATCTCCAAGGAACTGTTGAAAAGGAAAAACAAAGCTGGGGGCATCACAATGCCGGATTTCGAGCTGTACTACAAAGCTGTGATCACAAAGACAGCATGGTACTGGCACAAAAACAGACACATCGACCAATGGAACAGAATAGAGAACCCAGAAATGGACCCTCGGCTCTTTGGGCAACTAATCTTTGATAAAGCAGGAAAAAACATCCGGTGGAAAAAAGACAGTCTCTTCAATAAATGGTGCTGGGAAAATTGGACAGCTACATGCAAAAGAATGAAACTTGACCACTCTCTCACACCATACACAAAAATAAACTCCAAATGGATGAAAGACCTCAATGTGAGACAGGAATCCATCAAAATTCTAGAGGAGAACATAGGCAACAACTTCTATGACATCGGCCAGAGCAACCTTTTTCACGACACATCGCCAAAGGCAAGAGAAATAAAAGATAAAATGAACTTATGGGACTTTATCAGGATAAAGAGCTTCTGCACAGCCAAGGAAACAGTCAAAAAAACTAAGAGACAGCCCACGGAATGGGAGAATATATTTGCAAAGGACACCACAGATAAAGGACTGGTATCCAAGATCTACAAAGAACTTCTCAAACTCAATACACGAGAAACAAATAAACAAATCATAAAATGGGCAGAAGATATGAACAGACACTTTTCCAATGAAGACATACAAATGGCTAACAGACACATGAAAAAATGTTCAAAATCATTAGCCATCAGGGAAATTCAAATCAAAACCACACTGAGATACCACCTTACGCCAGTTAGAATGGCAAAGATAGACAAGGCAAGAAACAACAATTGTTGGAGAGGATGTGGAGAAAGGGGATCCCTCCTACATTGTTGGTGGGAATGCAAGTTGGTACAGCCACTCTGGAAAACAGTGTGGAGGTCCCTTAAAAAGTTAAAAATTGAACTACCCTATGACCCAGCCATTGCACTACTGGGTGTTTACCCCAAAGATACAGACGTAGTAAAGAGAAGGGCCATATGCACCCCAATGTTCATAGCTGCATTGTCCACAATAGCCAAATCATGGAAGGAGCCGAGATGCCCTTCAACAGATGACTGGATTAAGAAGCTGTGGTCCATATATACAATGGAATATTACTCAGCTATCAGAAAGAACGAATTCTCAACATTTGCTGCAACATGGACGGCACTGGAGGAGATAATGCTAAGTGAAATAAGTCAAGCAGAGAAAGACAATTATCATATGATTTCTCTCATCTATGGAACATAAGAACTAGGATGATCGGTAGGGGAAGAAAGGGATAAAGAAAAGGGGGGTAATCAGAAGGGGGAATGAAACATGAGAGACTATGGACTATGAGAAACAAACTGAAGACTTCAGAGGGGAGGGGGTGGGGGAATGGGATAGACTGGTGATGGGTAGTAAGGAGGGCACGTATTGCATGGTGCACTGGGTGTTATACGCAACTAATGAAGCATCAAACTTTACATCAGAATCAGGGGATGTACTGTATGGTGATTAATAATATAATAAAATAAAATTAATTATAAAAAAAAAAAACAAAAAAAAAAAACAAGAGAATAAAAATCTTTGGTGGGGGGGAGTGCTTTTTTTGCGGGTCTCAGAAGTGTTATAATTCAGCATAAGTTAGCTGAGTTGATTGCGGTCCACCAGGCAAGGAAATTAATGAGTCAACTTTGTGGGTTAATGGTATTTTGTCTGCTACTAGTCTCCTGTTAAAGACAAGAGGAATGAAAGAGTGAGAGAAGAGAAGCAAGCACTATGGAGAAAGGAAAGTCAGAGCAGTGTAGACTTACCCAAACTACCAAGATAATTACAGCTGGAAAAGAGAACCTCTATTTCACATATGGGAAATAGGTTGTCAACAACTAAGTCACACCATAGTCTCTGAAGAGGGGGCTACTTTTCACCCTTAAAATGGAGCACAGGAATGCTATAAAAGCCTTAAGAGTCCTAGAACTATAATTTGCTTTCAGTGTTGCAAAGGGTGGAGGAGTGTGAAAGAGATTATAGCATTCTTCTTTTATTGCTCTTGTTATGTTTTCCAATAAAAATGAAATTGGGATAAGGGTGAAGATGCTTCACTGTCTTAAGATGATTTTCCAAAGAAATTCAAGAGTGGCACTCAAACATGAATCATTATTCTCAAGACCTAGAGCCTGCTTTTGGAAATTGTTTCGATGAAGCACAAATCAATTTTTGATGCTTGACCTATCACAAGCAATGCTCACAAGAGAAATTTTCTTCCCTATCATTTTATTCCATCAATAAATTGCTTCACTTGCTCTTTCAAATGTAGACATCTTTTTTATTCACCACTTTTATACCATATACTTGACTGCCTTTCCTCTATTATATCCTCCCGGAAAATTAGCTCATTGAGGCATACTGAGTTTGAGATTTCAAATGTAAAAATAATCAATTTTAAATACAACAAGTATTTTCCCCTTTAAAGTATACTTCTGGAGTATTTAAATGTATTCAAAATTTAGAAAACACAAGAGGTTCCCCTATGATGATCTCATTAGTTATATAAGAGAACAAGTATGTATACCTATGTACATCCTTTATGTTGTAGGAAATCCAATGGCTCAAGTTATAAATGGATCTTCATTTTAAAACAAAATATGCAAGAAATAATGATGAATAAAAAGATCTCTTATTCCTTGTTAGGGTTACTTCAAAATTTAGCATTAATCAGTCGGTATTTACTCATTAAGAATCTCACAACCATGATGTTGACAAATATCAATGGTATGTTGAGACTGACGTTGAGACCAGACTTCAATTCCAATGCAGTAAATGTATCGAATGTTAGTTACTTAACAGTTACGTAAGGAAGTGAGCACAATTAGTATACATGGTGGATACTTTCCATCCTCAAGTAGAATATAAGCATTCAGGTCCCTCCCAAAACGGTTACACAATAGTAGACACATATTTTTGAGTTAAGGGTGATCTCAGAACTGCTGGTTGCTCAGTGGTCCTTCTGAGTCCATATCTACATATGTAATGTAGGAGCATTTCTGTACACAAGTTAGTCTGAATATGTTGGGGACAAGCTCACTTGGGCCAGTCCTTCTCATTTATTTTAGGAATATGCAATTTACAATATGATTTCAGGGTACAGTACATTCTGATGTAGAGTTGGATCTCTTTTATCATCCTCAGTCTTCAGTCTTCCTGGCTAACAAATTTCCTACAAGGACTTATCTGAGCTAAAAGCTGCAGCATTGTAGCATAGGTCAATTATGAGGTTCTCTGGAAGCTGTGAAGCCCTTCGATCAGCATGAGGGACAATCTTGTAAGAATTCTAAGTACTACACATTAGATACTATGGAGAGTTTGTACAATGAGAAAAGCATGAATTATGGAGCTGGGTCCAAATCTTGGTCTCACTACTTATTTACTTGTGTGACTTAGGGAAACTTTCTTAAGTTTATGTAGCTCAATTTTATCATTTGCTAAGGATTATAATAGTATTTACTACTCAGTGTTGTGGGAATGAAATCATTTAGTCTATGTAAAAATTCTGGCCCGGAATAAAGTAAGTGTGCCAAAAATGTTTGTTCCTTTCTTCCTCCGTGTCCTCACACAAATTAAGGTACACTCACCACCTTTGTCTAATTGTGGGGAAAGGAACTTCATTCTAAAAATGATGTTAACTTTAGTTGATATCATATGTAGGAAGTTGCTATATGCCAAGAACTGACTGGAACACGACATATGGAATCTCTCATTTAATCTTCGCAAAATATAAGAGGCAGGTACTTTTGCTGTCTCAATGTTGATTTAAAAACATTACAGTTGTTCTTAAACTTCTGTTGAACTCTCATGCTATTGGCAAGACAAATCTTATGTTCAACGTTGACAATAAGTCAGAGAAATATACTCCACATACAGGAAAAACATGGCAAAGTCGCATTGTTACAGGCAGAGAGATTTATAGTCTACCACGAGGTTAAATATAACACAAGTCCACAGCTACATTCCAATAAGTGAGAATATTAATGTCGAGTCTTAACTAATAATTCTAAGCATCACATGACTGATGATTTTAGTCCTGGAGACAAGAACTGATAGAGAGACAGAAGGGCAATTGGACAAGAGCTTTGCCAGTTACTTTCTTCCTTCTTAAAAGTCAAGGGATAGGAATAAGTCATTTTATTTGTACTAGAACATAGTGAAAGGGAGTTATGGGACATAGATACAGAAAAAAAGGCTAAAGCCTGATTTGCAAAGGTTAGAAATCTAACCTGAGTGATTATTCTATGTCCTATAGTCTCTGATTAGTGTTTGAGCAATGTCTTATATTAGAGGGGTCTTATTAGCATCATTCTGTATCTGTCTGTCAGTAGATATGCTTAAATGACAGTAGCTGCAGGAAAGGCATTGTGGTAATCCTAAGTGACATGTGAAGGAAAGAAAAACTTTACAGCAGAGGAATGCCTTAATTAGGGTTATTGAGAGATGCTAAATTTCAGCCATTTACCTGACTTTACAAGAGTTAACCTCTCTTAATGATCCTTGGTGTGTATATATATATGCCCTTTTTGAGAGAAACATCAGTGATATTAATCATTAAAGTTTGTTTTCCTTATAATTTCGAAAGCCTTCAGGACAAATTCTAATTCTTCAACTCCGGGAAACAGCTATAAAATTCATATGTATTCTATTTTATTTAAATAAATCATTTTAATTCATTGGGGCTAACGAGAAAGGTCAACATTGATTATTTTCAGCTGAAACACAAATGCCTCTTTAAGAGACTATTGGGGTGAGAACACCCGAGCTTTTACACATAGAAACATCCCTTCAACCTTAACACAGGTAAGTAATAGACACTATAGTAACTACTCCAGTCCTTCTCAGGAAAGAATTTGCGATTACAGTCATCCCCACCTATCCATGAGGAGAAAATCGTCCAGTGGGTGACTGAAACTGCAGATAGTACCAAACCCTCTATGTATTTGGTGTTTACCTACTCACACATACCTGTGATAGAGTTTAACTTATAAAGTAGACACAGTAAGAGTTTAACAACAATAACATAAAACAGAACAATTACAACAAAATGCTGTAATAAAAGTTATGAGATTGTGGTTTCTCAAAGTGTCTTATTGGACTGTACTCACCCTGTTTCTTGTGATGATACCAGATGATAAAATGCCTACCTGAGGAGATGAGGTGCGGTGAGTGACGTAAGCATCCCGACCTACAGTTAGGCTACTGTTGGCCTGCACATTCATTAGGAGGACCATCTGTTTCCAGACCCCGGTTGACTGCGAGTAACTGAAACCATGGAGAGTGAAACTGCAAATAAGAGGTTGGGCGGCGGAGACCACTGTAAATATTTGTTCACATTGATTCAGGAAACAATTGATATATAAAGGGCTAAAACTCAAAATCTCTGATGACTGTGCTATTGCCCTGATAAATATGACAATTTCAAACTGCAGTTACTAGTCAGTCACTTTCATTTGGATAAAGTTTGCACTATTGCTCTGTGCTCCACACAAATTCTGCATCCTAAGTATTCTGTGTCCTTACAACAAACAGGAAATAGCTGTTATAGTGAGGGCTTGAGACTTTTTGTTCTAGAATCAGTCCAATCGGGATTTCAGCAACAGTTCCTTAATTTTGTAGCTCAGTGGGTATCTAAGCCTCAATATCTCATTTTTAAAATGGAATATTAAGAGTATCCATTTCACAGAATTTTGCAGCTTTAAATAAAGTAATGCATTTTTCCATGGCAACAATTTCTAATAAAAATCTCTCTAACCACATAATTTTAAATAACCATATATTTTATCCTACCATGTAAATTTATAATTTGGATTATTTTCCCAAAGATAAGGACAATAGGTAGGAACCCTTTCCCCCCTTCATTCAAAAATCATGGACTGAGCCCAAACATGCATGAGACAGCTACCAAAGAGAAGGGGCTGAAGCAGATTTGATCCTTGCCCTCATGGAATTTCAATGATGTGGAACTTACAGGCAGAACTCAGTCCCAGTATATTGGAAGGTGCATTCATGAGCCATAACCAAGTTTCTTTAGTTAGCTTCTTAACTTGGGAAACTCCCTTTTCCTTAGAGAGTCTTTCTTCACAGCTCGGCTCTTGATTATACACTTTCATACTAGATCCCCAAGTCTTCATGGACTCTGCTATTATTTTGAAGCTTTCACATGACTCAAATGGTGACAAAGTAATTAGTGGATACTCAGAAATTTGTGGCTACTCTTCCATATTTATCTATACATGGAAGAGTAGTCTGGAGAATCTAGTCCCACTGCTCTTGCTATATCATTATCAGTATTTCTAAGTTTTACCTCTTCTAAGCTTGAAACACACAACATTCAATTCATTATATTCACTCATTAATTTTCTCGTGTGTGTTGAACGAATAGTGATTGAGTATCTCTTTTAGGCCAGGCCCTATTCCAGACACTGGAAATAAAACAGTGTGCAGTGCACAGAAGCCTTCTGGTCATGAGGAGTTTATATTCTACTGAGGAAGATACAATAAAAAATAAAGCAAAATAAAAAGATTACCATAAGGACTTGGAAGAAAACAAAGAATTCCATGATAGAAAATAGAACACAGCAGGGTAGGACAATAATTACATAAAATGGGGGGAAAAAAGCCTTTCTGAGGAGAAGGCATTTTTCAGTTGATATCCAGAAATGAGAAGGAGCCATTCATGTGAAGAACCTTCCAGGTGGGCAGATTGACAGATATAGGAGTCTGAGATGGGAGGTAGGTTACTGTGTCTGGGAATATGAAGACAACTGGAGTTACTGATTAGAATAAGCCAAGAAAGAGTAGCATAAGATGAGTTGAGTGTAGGCAGGGGCTAGGTGATATAGGGCCATATGAGGCATGGTAAGGAATTGGGGTGGTATATTCTAAGGGTGTTAGGATATCACTGGAATGTTCGAAGCAGTGAAGTCACATGATTACTTTTACAATTGGATAAATAATGGCTAACATGTAGATGGCACTTACCAAGAATTATTCCAAATCCCTTTATATCTGTTATTAACTCATTTAACCCTCATGACAACCCTTGAAGTAGGTACTATTACCATTCCATTTTATAGAATGGAGTATTTATTGAGAGATTAAATATCTTGCCCAAGATTGCAAAGCTAACAAGTAGCGGCACTGAGATTCAAACCTAGGCAATTAGCTCCAGAATCTGTGTTCTGTATCTCACCATGTGGCACTAGTCTGTAGGTCTTGTCCAAACACCAAATCAGGGATGTTCTGCAATACGTTATGCACTGGGATCAGTGGAAATAGCATACTTATTTGTACTTACGGTAACATATTATAGCATAGCAACTAAAATCATAGAACTGTACAATTTAAGGAGACATGAAAGATTGTTATGTGATATTTATAATGACACTCTAAGAAGATAAGCAACTCATCTCAGATTGCACAGCTAGTTACATAGGCATTATAAAAACTACTGGGAGTTTTGTTAAGGCAGACAGATAATTTATGCAATGAATACTTGACTATATTTCAACAGTCTTAGGAAAATCAGTTTGGGGCTATGTAAATTAAACAGAATCGTGTGAGATCTTTTTAATAAGAGATGGTTTAAATCATTTCATAATAAGGCATGGTTTCAAACTGGGGAAAACAGAATTCTCTTGAATACTGTATTACATAGACTTGTAAAGAGATGAAAATTCTGAAATTGATTATATAGATTAAATGAATGTTGGAGAAAATGCAAACAAAGATAAAATTTACCTCATTTCTTCTAAGATCTATACATTCATAATAGAGAAAATGGTTGCTATATTAGCAAAGGTACTGTGACATTTAAGAAGACAAGTTTAATAAAGTTAACTGTCAAAATATTGTGAGGCATTTAATACATAATAGAAGACAATTTCTAATCATAAAAATACAACAATAGATGAAGCATTGGTTAGATAGAGCATGCATTTACTGAATCCCAAACATTAAGTGAGCGCTCACTCTGAGCCAAGAGGTCTTGCAAAATGTTTGTAAAGAGGCACCTGGGGGGCTCAGTAGGTTAAGCTCTGCCTTCAGCTCAGGTCATGATTTCAGGGTCCTGGGATTGAGCCCCGTGTTGGGCTCTCTGCTCACAGGGAGCCTGTTTCTCCCTCTTCTCCCCACTCATGCTCTCTCTAGTTATCTCTTTCTCTCCTCAAATAAATAAATAAAATCTTCAAAAACATATATGTATGTAAAGTTCCTATCCTTATGGAGCTTATGTCCTAGCCAGGAGAACTAGCCAAACACAAAAAAAATCAAACAAAGAGCAAACCATCAAAAGACTACTAAGATAAATAAAAGTTGTGAGTTTATAAGTACAAAAATCAACACAAACTTTGCCAGTAAAGAAAGCAAATCAGTCCTACTCAGTCATTTGAAAATAAATAACGTCATGGCCACTAATCTGTAGCAGCTTAACATGGAGTCAATGTAAACAATTTGTCTGCGACTCACTTCAGGAAGCATATGGCACACCAAAGATGCATTCATCTGCCACATTTCAAAACCCGTCTTCATTATCATTCAGTGTCTAGTAAGCACCTCTCTCAATATGAGGACAGGCTGGGTCTCCATCAGATTGGAGTGATAGGATCACAGTCCTCAAGAGATTTACATAAATGACATGAAAAACAAAGAAAATTAACAGCTATGTGAAATATGTAACAGAAAATTGATCAAGTGGAAGAAAAAAGAATACATTTGACACAGGCATTTACAAAATAGGCTAAAGACAGCTGGGTTACTTTGGAAGGGAGTGGTGGGGGAAATAGTGCCTGTCATTGGCAGCTTGTTCTAAGGTCCATTTTTCATGCTTTTGCTGCTTCTTTGTACACAGCACCACAGAGCTATCCAGGCTGTGTTTTCCTTGTTTGTTTGTTTTTTTGTTTGTTCATTTGTTTTTTGTATTTAATCAGGCAGCTTCCACTGGTGTTAGCCAAAGGGAGGAAACAGCAAAAGATTGGAGAGCCAGTGAGAGGAAAGGGAAAACCAGAGTATGTCTCTCTTGGTCTCCCTTTGCTGATGGTGGTGTCTTTCAGTTGGGGGATGCCTTCCTTGTTCCAGCTTCTTGTAGACAGTTCTGTTGTAATTTCAGCTCTTACCAGGTGACTCCAAGCACCCAGGTGACAGTAACACTCCTCTTCACTTAGATATTCTAGTCTAAAAATAATGTCCCTTTCCTGATGTGTCTCTGTGCTGCCTCAATGTCCCTGGTTAGCTGTCCAGCTTTTCTATGACTGTACTCAATGCCCTACAATACATCCATCTATTTTAAAGATATAGGTTTCCTTTTATTACTGGCTGGGTACTGATACAGAAAAGATGCAGAATAACGTATAAGAATCCATATATATTTTAGGTCCTTAGTTTGAATCTTGGTCTGTCATTTAGGCTATCTGAACTTGGGAAAGAGATGTAAGCATTATATGCCTCCAGTTCCCATTAATTCCTCCTTCCATTCATTTGCCAATCTACAATAAGAAAATTCTAAGTTCTACATTCTAGGGTTATTGTGAGGATAAGATAAAGTCATGCAAAAGAAGTTCTTAGCATTGTACCTCTCTCATAGTAGGTCTTCATTAATGATACTTCACTTCCTTCCATGATTTCCTCTTGCCTCCATCCATCATGTGGTGGTTCCTACTATGTATAGGGTCTTGGCTAAGACCTCTGTGTACATGTAGATGTGTATCTATGTTTGTGTGTATATTTATGTGTGTGTGTGTGTATTTTTAAAATTTAATCATTACAACAGTCCTAAGAGTTGGTTGCCATTATTATATCCTTTTTCAGATAAGGAAACTGAGGTTTAAAATCTTAATTCACATGTGTGAAGTCATATAGTTAGCAAGTGGGGAGAGTCAGTATTCAAATTAATGTCTGCCTAACTCTAAAGTCTGCAGTCTTTTCTCTGCTAAATGACCTTCCATCACTATTTAGATGGGTCATATGTGGTCCTCAGATACTCTGAAACCAGGGAAAACACATACCCCCTATTCCCAACTATCCTTCAATTTTTGACCTAAGCTGTTGTATAGGGTCACCTATGGATTTAGAAACAAGGCTTTTGCTCAGACCAGGCTCTGTTGGCCCAGGTCTGGTCACCAAAGCTTTTTCAGACGGACCGAACACATAGTGCTTCTCCTTATGCTTGCTCATTTTCAGCTGTGCTGTGTCCGGCTTACAGCTAGAGTGATGCTGTCTGAGGTCAGTGCCTTGGAAATTTGAAACCGTCCTGAGCAAAGTTGATTTGGTGGGTACCTTTTAAAATATGGATGCCTTCTCACGGAACTCCAGAACTCCGATGTGCTCACTGGATCCAGACTGAGACCGGGAGCTCCGGGAGCGAGCGCAGGGCGGCTGGCGACTGGCGGGCCACCTGCACGGGGGAGTGGGCGGACTCACGGACGGCACCCACGAGACAGCAGACTGAGACTGGGAGCTCTGGGAGCGCATGCGGGGTGGCTGGCAGCTGGCAATGTTAGAAACACAAAGGACAAAGATGTGCCGGCCCTGGAAGCGAGGGCTGGGACACGGGGTGTGGGGCGCACAGCCCAGGATGCTGCAGGGTTGAGCAGCACCAACAGAAACAGAGTTAAAGTGGCCAGAACATCAGTGGAGAACGGGCTGCAATCCCTCTGTTCTGTGACAGAGGCTGAATTTCGGCCGCTGCTGCTCTGACTCTCAGAAGAGGCACAGCAGACCGCCAGGGAAAGCTGCCAGAGGACAAAAGCCTGGAAATACCGGCTCACAGCATGCTGGACAGCTCACAGAAAGGCTGGACAGCTAACCAGGGACATTGAGGCAGCACAGAGACACATCCCCAGCCCCCCTCGCAGGGGACAGGGAGACTCTAACCAAACAGGGTTTCCTGAGTATCGGTGTGGCAGGCCCCTCCCCCGGAAGGCAGGCTGAAAAATCAAGAAGCCCACAACCCGGGGCACCTGGGTGGTGCAGTCATTAAACGCCTGTCTTCGGATTAGGGCGTGATCACAGCATTCCAGAAAGGAGTCCCTCATCGGGCTTCTCCGCTGAGAGCCTGCTTCTTCCTCTCCCACTCCCCTGCTTGTGCTCCCTTTCTCGCTGACTGTCTGTCTCTCTCTCTCAAATAAATAAATACAATCTTTAAAGAAGAAGCCCACATCCCTAAGATCTCTATAAAACAAGGGCGCACGGCCTGGGTCCCAGTCAATAATTTGGGCTCTGGACAACCCCGTAATCTCTCCTCATCAGAATGGGAAGAAGGAGAAGTCCCCCCAAGCAAAGAAAAGACAATGAGTCTGTGGCCTCCGCCATAGAAATAATACATATGGATGTAACCAAATTATCAGAAATGGAATTCAGAGCAACAATGCTCAAAATGATGAGTAGACTAGAAAAAAGTATTAACGAAAATGTTACTGAGAATATAGAATCCCAAAGGGCAGAAATGAGAGCGAATCTGACAGAAATTAAAAATTATGAGCCAAATGCAGTCAAAACTAGAGGCTCTGATGGCCAGGGTCACCGAGGCAGAGGAACGCATTAGCGAATTGGAGGATGGGTTAGTAGAAGAAAAAACGAAAATAGAAGCTGGTCTTAAAAAAATCCACACCCACAAATGTAGATTACGGGAGATTACTGACTCTATCAAACAATCCAATGTCAGAATCATCGGCATCCCTGAGGGGGTGGAGAAAAACAGAGGTCTAGAAGAGATATTTGAACAAATTGTAGCTGAAAACTTCCCTAATCTAGCAAGGGAAACAAACTTTCGTGTCCAAGAGGCAGAGACCCCACCCAAAAGCTCAACCACGACAAACCCACGCCACGTCACGTCATAGTGCAATTCGCAAATATTAGATCCAAGGATACAGTATTGAAAGGGCCAGGGCAAAAAAAATTCTCACGTACCAAGGCAAAGGTATCAGAATTACGTCAGTCTTGTCTACACAGACCTGGAATGAGAGAAAAGGTTGGGGGTGCATTTTTAAAGCTCTTTCAGAGAAAAACATGCAGCCAAGGATCCTTTATCCAGCAAAGCTGTT